>NC_089749.1:59551016-59569998 GCF_040412425.1 Macrobrachium rosenbergii | reverse complement strand
ATATAATTTCCGACAATGAAAAATATAACTCAGTTTTCAGGTCCAAGTGAGAGGATTAAGTAAGTCAAGATGGCTGAATATTTTCTCCTCAGATTAACTTACAGAATAAATGGAATTTATTCCAGATTTAGTAAGAAACGCCGCCTTTTTATTTGGGTATTATGTGAAGGGGAGAGCCCACTGCATAAGGCCCCATTTGAATATAAATGTATATTTGAGTTTACTTTTTACGTCAGTTTCTTCAAGTATATACATATTCTTCCCTCAAGAAACTGAAAACTTGACTTCAAACCTCTTGCAATTTGCGTACGATTGCAACTATATATATATATATATATATATATATATATATATATATATATATATATATATATATATATATATATATATATATATATATATATATATATATATATATATATATATATATATATATATATATATATATATATATATATATATATATATATATATATATATATATATATATATATATATATAATTTAGACTCATTAGTCATATTACATAACCAGAAATTTTCGTGTAATTTCATCTCCTCATCTCTGATTTCATTAAAATTTGTTGAAATAATCGTGTGTATGTCCACACCTGGTGACGAGCTTGTACAATGAGAGAGAGAGAGAGAGAGAGGAGATAAAAGGTTGGAGGAGACAGAGAGGAAGAAATGACGGTAGAGAGAGAGAAGGACAGAAAGACTGAGAAACAGAAGGGTTGGGACGAGAGAGAGAGAGAGAGAGAGAGAGAGAGAGAGAGGAGAGAGAGAAAGAGACAAATGGGGGGAGAGAAAGAGAGATAGATAGATAGATAGATAAATAGATAGAAAGAGATCGAAAGAGAGGGGGCAGGAGAGATGGCAGCGGGGAGGAGGAGGGATGGGGAGTGTTCACTTTTCATCAGTATTCCCAGATAAAAGCGGTCGGCCACGGGCCAGCAAATCCTTTTATTTATGGGGAGAAATATTTCTTCCTTGAACAAGAATTGTAAGAAAGAGCGAGAGAGATGGAGGAGTGGGGCCCGACAAATGGAGAGAGAGGAGAGAGAGAGAGAGAGAGAGAGAGAGAGAGAGAGAGCGAGAGCTAAATCCACTTGGAAAACCCATTAGAGCAAGTCCACTGTTTGCAGAGAAATGATGCAAGCATTGTTTGAGCAAGATTTCTAAAGGGCTGCTTTGCAGTCGAAAATGACACAAGTCCTTTAAAAGGCTGAGTATTTAAAGTTTAAGGGACAGAAGATTCAAGTTTAGGAAGCCTCCGTTCTGTACTTCCATTTAAATACACGCTTATTTGTATTGTCTCTGAATAATAATAATAATAATAATAATAATAATAATAATAATAATAATAATAATAATAATAATAATAATAATAATAATTGTGTTTTTATTAAATAACTAAAAAGACTCTCAAGAATGCTTTTGTTCACTATCAAAACACACTGGCGAGGGAAACCTTATAGTGAAAGTTTCTTCTCTTTATCTCTCTCTCTCTCTCTCTCTCTCTCTCTCTCTGTATCTCTCTCTCTCTCTATATATATATATATATATATATATATATATATATATATATATATATATATATACATATATAAATATACAATTTATTTACATTGCAAATATTAACATCAAAACGTTTATATATATATATATATATACTGTATAGATTTGTCGAGAGAGAACCTAGAGAGAGGGAAAACTGAGAGAGAGAGAGAATTTGAGTTGTATCTATCTACTCCCCTACCAATAAAAACCAGGTAGAAATCATTATTCTGGGAACATATAGTCCATATTAAAATATACCTATTATTTATATATATATATATATATATATATATATATATATATATATATATATATATATATATATATATATATGGCGTATATATATATAAAATATATATATATATAATCATAGACTCAATTCAAGTGTGATACAAATTCCATTTTATTCAAATTCATTAAACTCAAAAGTTTCCAGCCCTCTGATACTTCAAAAGTAAAACACACCACTGACTCTCTCTCCCCTTTATTTCATATTGTATTTCATGTTTTATTTTTTCCATTTTTATTGATAAGGTAATTAATAGCTAAAAGGCTTTTAGGTGGTAAAAGAATATATGTATATGTATATATAACGTATATATACAGTATATATATATATATATATATATATATATATATATATATATATATATATATATATATTTTATTTACACACACACATATATATAGTATATATATATATATATATATATATATATATATATATATATATATATATATATTTATATATATATATATATATATATATATATATATATATATATATATATATATATATATATATATATATATATGTATATATGTTTGTGTGTGTGTATTTTCTTTGACGGCTTAAAGCATTCTAACGTGAGTGATAAAATTAAAAGTACAACATTAAACAAAGTTACATTTCATTATCATCCAATTGAAATATGAAAGTATGAATAGTATTGAAAAGTATTAATTCGAATTCTCGATATAAAATTGTAATGATGAGAGCAACAACAGACAAAAAATGGTATAAATGTTTTTTTTAATGTTTCACACGAGAGAGAGAGAGAGAGAGAGAGAGAGAGAGAGAGAGAGAGAGAGAGAGAGAGAGAGAGAGAGAGAGAGCAATCAGTGTCACATCTATCTTCCAGATCCCCAAACAACTTATTTTAAGACGAGATGACCTTATTGTATTATACGTCTTTTTTTCAAAATGTTAGAAACGAGAGAGAGAGAGAGAGAGAGAGAGAGAGAGAGAGAGAGAGAGAGAGAGAGAGAGAGAGAGTGAATATAAAAATGATTCCATTCATTCCACAAAGAGAGAGAGAGAGAGAGAGAGAGAGAGAGAGAGAGAGAGAGAGAGAGAGAGAGAGGAATCAGTGCCACATCCATCTTCAGATTGCCATGCCATGGGCACAAACACACCCCAATGCATCAACGCCAGGACTGTCCGAATGTACCAGCATCTCTATCTTTGTGTTTTATTTTTCTATCCTTTTTATTTGAAGAATGGGGCAGTTTCTTTCTCAAATGTTCTCATTAGACATTCCCCTTGTCATACACTCGTTGTCCTTTATTAAACTCCTCTATATTGTATCCCCCACGATATATTATTATTATTATTATATATTATTATTATTATTATTATTATTATTATTATTATTATTATTATTATTATTATTATTATTATTATTCACAAAAATCTCATAATAGCACGAGTCACTAAATTGGTGAAGAAATCCATACTGGCGTAAATGTTAATATATATTAGAAATATATAAATATACAAAATATATTTACATTTACACTGTTGTGGATCTCTTCACCATTATTATTATTATTATTATTATTATTATTATTATTATTATTATTATTATTATTATTATTATTATTATTCATAAAAATCTCATAATAGCTTGAGTCACTAAATTGGTAAAGAAATCCATAATGGCGTAAATGTTAATATATATTAGAAATATATATATATATACAAAATATATTTACATTTACACTGTTGTGGATCTCTTCACCATTATTATTATTATTATTATTATTATTATTATTATTATTATTATTATGCAGTCTCTCGAAATGAACAGAGAATGACAGAATAACAAACATTCAAGCAATCAACTGAGCGATAGGAATTGGGATAGAATTATCTCAATGAGCGATCTGCAATTATCGTCCGCACAAATGAGCTTCCTTTGGTCAGTCGCCGAACGATACCTGTCAGGAACTTGATCGTAGGGCTTGGGTTCATCGATGCTTCTGCCGGACGAAGTAATTGAACAGATGATTACGCGAGGTATCAACTGTTGTCCCTTTTGTGTCATGTCTGTCGATGGGATAGAATGATTTGGGTGGATTTTGGTCCTATAAATATTGAATATTTCTTTTATGGGGTTGGTTGGCGTACACCTTAAAGAGTGATCGGGGGAAAAAAAGTCAAATCTTTTGATGAAAAAATATAAAATTTATGCAACATTGCGCTTAACTTGTCATGCGCATACATACATGCATAAATACATATGTATATATATACATATACACACACACACACACACACACACACACACATATATATATATATATATATATATATATATATATATATATATATATATATATATATATATATATATGTTGATTCTAAAAAAGACCCGCGATAAAATGCGTCAAGAAATACCTCTTCACAAAAAAAGTCCCATTCTGCTGTAATGTGAAAGAGCAATAAAAAAAAAAGTAATATTCCGTTCTCTCAACACACAATTCGTCTGCCGCATTTCAGAGACAAAATAAAGGGTCTGTCATTCTGCTCCATTTGTTCGTTATGGCCATCGGGGGGAAATAGGCAGCAGAGACAGAGCTTCTTTACTTTACTTGGCCAAAAAAGAAATGTGCAGGACGATTCTGAAATCATTCAGTGGAAAAACTCTACGTGAATACTACTCTTGTTCTCTCTCTCTCTCTCTCTCTCTCTCTCTCTAAATATATATATATATATATATATATATATATATATATATATATATATATATATATATATATATATATATATATATATATATATATATATATATATATATATATATATATATATATATATATATATATATATATATATATATATATATATATATATATCTATATATATATATATATATATATATATATATATATATATATATATATATATATATATATATATATATATATATATATATCGATAACAGGAGGCCAGAGGCGTCATTATCACATGCCATTCTGATCACAGAGGACCAGAAGCATAACCCATGGAAAGAGGATAAATGGCAGCTGTTCATCGCATACGAAGCCGTATGCAAATTAGCGTTGGTGTTCATGCTTAGGCTTAACGCTTTCCTTATACCTCTGCGTCAGTGTTTTGACAGTTAATTCAATTATGATGTTGTTAAAAACTGATTTCTATTCGATATTAGAAGGGAGTAGGTTCGATGTATATGAAGCCTGGTTAAAGATATTTTTTTTTGTATAATGCCCTGATATCTAATAAGTCTTTCCCTTAACTCCATTCTATACGATTCTCTTTCTTTTTCCGCCCCGTAAGAGAACAGTTTTCGTCAGTGCACCTCAAGCGGTGCACTGTAGACATTACTAACGAGTGTTTCATTGATTTCAGGTAATCCCATGTACTTGTTTTTTGTGCACAAATTTCTTATGCATTTCTTTCAAAAAATATATATATATATATATATATATATATATATATATATATATATATATATATATATATATATATATATAAATTATAAACCACTGTATATATATACATATATGCTGTGTATGAATTGCCTATACATTGTAAAATAAAAATATATAAATTTGATATCCCATATAGAGTTTATTTATTTGTTGTATGACATGAATTGCTTATACATTAACAACATAAAGAAAATACACTTAAATTTAAATCACGCATATACATACATACACCGCCTTTAATTGTTGTGTATGAATTGCTTGTATGTACATTACTTTCTAAAACAAAATACTTTAAAATTTAAAATCACGCATATACTTAGAGTGTGCTTATTTGTTAGGCATGAATAGCTTATACATTAGTTTAATAAAAGAATACTCTTTAAATCACACGTATATAGAGAGAAGAAACTTCTCTGCAAAGTCCTACGAAAAATGCATGGCAGCGAGGTGTATTGATTGAAGCCCAATTGATGAGAATGCCTCCCCTGTATCAGAAAGAGTTTTTTTTCGTTTTTTTGCAAAAGGTGGGAATGGAGTTGATTAGATCAGCGCTAAACTCGTTAGCTTTCAATATCGGAGTGGCGCGGTGGAGACATCCCTCGGTTCACTTTTTATTTTCTCCCCCAGAGTGGTTATGGTCCTTCGTGGAGTAAGTAACATTCTCTCTCTCTCTCTCTCTCTCTCTCTCTATATCTCTCTCTTTCTCTCTATATATCTATATATATATATATCTCTATATATATATATATATATATATATATATATATATATATATATATATATATATGTATATGTGTATATATATTATATATATAAATTTATGTATATATTATAATTATTGTATATAACTATATCATATATCATCCTTGTATGAATTGAAAATAGTTTTATATATATATAACCTATATATATAAATATATAATTATAAAGTGGAGACACTGAGAAGACACAAAACAACAAATCTTAGAAATAGAATAGTTCTTTGCTTAGACTTCGGCCTTCCCTGGTCGTTTAACTATTCCATGTCATTACATCTTCATCCAGATTCAATTCATACTTTTTGTTGCCATAAAGTATAAATATACAGTGATATGTATCTATATATAAGGTACTTTATTTATGTACAGAGAGATCATTCTGAGAATTTCTTTAAAAGAGAGAGAGACAGAGAGAGACAGACAAACAGACAGACAGACAGACAGACAGACAGAATGTATACTATATATCCACGAACGACCATAACCACTCTGAGAGCGAATAAAATATGCGAAATATAGGGGAGGGTCGTCTCTCCCATATTGAAAGCTGACGAGTTTAGCGCATGATCTAATCAATCCGTTCGATACCCGGCTTTTATGAAAAAAATAGTAAATAAATAAAAACTCTTTCCGATAGACAGGGGAAGCATTCTCATCAACTGGGCTTCAGTCAATAAACCACGCTCTCGTGCATTTTTCGTTGAGTCTTTGGAGAGAAGTTTCTGCTCTATATAAAAAGACGTGCGGTCTAAAATAAAAAAAAGAGATAGTTTTAATTCGAGAAGGAGTAGACAAAAATATGTTAGAATATAAACATGAAAGATTTTATTGCAGTATGTAACTGTATGACCAGTGGGTATAAAATGGCTAAGTTATTAATGTATTCTATATTTCTCTTAGGTTTTAACAGATGAAAAAGACAAAGAGAAAGAAAATATAGATTTATATAAATACATAAATATATATATAGATATAGAGAGATATTATATAGAGAGAGATAGAGAGGTATATATTTTTATATTTGTTTTTCATTTACTGGTTATTCGTAAGTTCCAGTCTTTATTATTTATGTAAACATATGTATGACGTCGCCCCCATTACCATCGACATCGAAAGTTTTCCTCTGCTACGAGGCTGTCGAAATTGCAGGGGAAAAGCGATCGACTGAAAAACATACTTTCCATCAGCAATTTTACTTCTTTTTTTTTTCCATCAGCCATCAAAAGTGAAATAAATTTGCCCACGCTCTTTGTATGTCGGATTTCCTGCCTTGTTGACAAGAGCAGTTAATCCGGCAGAAGAGAACCTATTCAATTCCTTTGATTGGACGCAAATCGAGTTGTTTCAGACCAGTTTTTGATGGCATTATAAAAATGCTGATGGAAAGTATATATGTTTTTCTGTCGATCGCTTTATAATTTCGACATTATATGTATAGAAGAAACCTCTTGCTGTCGATGGTATCGATAAATAGCTGTTCGATGTTCATGTGTTTATAAATGAATGAAAAGATCGGAACTTGGTGAAATAACCAGCAGATGAAAGATATAATTAAAAGATATATACCCCTAATCTTCCATAAATACCTCTCTCTCTCTATATCTCTCTATATATAAAATATATATATATATATATATATATATATATATATATATATATATATATATATATATATATATATATATATATATATATATATACACATACATACATACACACAACATAAACACACACAAACAAAACCTCAAAACATAGGAAAGAAGTTTCCCCACAGTTAAACATTATTCCTGGGTTTCGTTGACCTAAAACAGCGAACTCTTGGTAAGTCTTCCATCCCAGTCTTGCTCTCTCAAACAAGTTGGGGGAGCAAGTTCGCAGAGTGTCATTTGCAGGAAGGCAACTACTCTCCTGGGCCGAGTCACTTCCGGAAGAGTTGGGCCTCGCGGGATCCTTAGAGAGAGAGAGAGAGAGAGAGAGAGAGAGAGAGAGAGAGAGAGAGAGAGAGAGAGAGAGAGGTCGCCCTCGAATCTGGACATTTTCAACCTACGAGGGCTGTCATGGACATTGTATAATTCCAATATCCCCATGACGTTTTGGCTGAAGTGTGTTCATCAGTTATGCTAACGATCATATTTAACATTCAAGGAACCATTCATGAAAATAATCATTTCTACACCAGAACATACCAATATGGATACATGATTTTAGAGAGAAGATTATAGATATAAAATTATAGGTATAAGATTATAGATGCAAGATTATAGTTACAAGATTATAGATACAAGACTATAGATACAAGATTATGGATACAAGATTATAGTTACAAGATTATAGATACAAGATTATAGATACAAGATTATGGATACAAGATTATAGATACAAGATTATGGATGCAAGATTCTAGATACAAGATTATCGTTACAAGACTATGAATACAAGGTTTTATTTACAAGATTATAGATATAAGATTATAGATACAAGATTGTAGTTACAAGATTATAGATATAAGATTCTAGATACAAAATTATATATGTAAGATTATAGATATAAGATTATAGATACAAAATTATAGATACGAGGTTATAGATATAAGGTTATAGATACAAATTATAGGTACAAGATTATAGTTACAAGATCATAGATACAAGATTATAGTTAAAAGATTATAGATACAAGATTATGGATACAAGATTACAAGGCCAGGTCTCCCACAGTAAATGAATGATACCCAGTATATACGAATACAGATGTGAGTTCACAGGACCCAATTTGCCATGGTAAATAAATGATAAACCAGATGAATTTATCAAGGCTGATTGGTTTTCAATAATTTGGCGTCGCTACGAGAAGGGTAATCAACGTATGAAATACGTGTTAACAAACTTTGAATAAATATTTTTATTAAAATCCTTTTATTATAATGTATGAAAGACGAGGGAGAATATATTATGAAATGTATTTTAACAAAATGTATATAATTATTTTTTTCTAAAACAAAAAATTTTCGTCATTATGTAGGAAAGACAAGGAGTGTATGTTATGAAATATATATTGAAAAATGTAAATAAACGTTTTTTTATTAAGGAAAAATTCTGACGTCATAATGTGGGAAAGACGTAGAATATATTAGACAGAAAATGCCACTACATCCATTGGTAGTTTGCATATTTTCTTCAAACGAAATTCGCCTCCCAAATCAAATCGAGTAGAAGGGACGAGAAAAGAGTGAGAGCGGGTGAGGGGGGGCAGGGGGTGTTGGGTGATCTTTACCTGACCTCAGGCCAAGTTTTCCCGGGAAACGCCGGGAGGGGGAGAGGGGGGAAGGAGGAAGGAAAAGCAATAAACTCTGGAAAACGATGCTCGCCTTTCGCTGCCCGGAAGACTGTTTGCATGCTGAGCTGCTTAGCCAAATTCTCTGGTACGTCTCCAGGTGTGTAGCTGGAAAGCAGCCTCTAGAGATTACTGCTTCTTTGCTGGAAGAGTTCTTTCTCTCGTTTTGCGCTCACGAAGGCGTCTGGGTAATAATGCCGGACGCGATCACACGGGAGGAAATTCGGAAGACGATGAAAGGGGGAAAAAAGCGGTAATATTATTGGAACCGTTCGTTATAGATATTTGTAATGCCTTTATGCGCCACTCCTATCTCTCTCTTTTATTTACTCCTTTAATCTTTTTTTTCTTGCGATGGTTAAAAATATTTAAGCAGAAGCAATAGTAGAATTTTTTATCTTAAATCTTAAATCTAAATATATCTATCAAACGCTTTTAAGAAAAATATAACCCATAACTTTTACTTTGTATCTGTATTTTCTGGGAATTGTAAAAAATATTTACATTTTTTATAAGTAGAAAAATAATAGCATTTTTTATCCTACTTCTTAAATCTTAACGAGTTTATAATACTTTTTAAAAAATTATAATCCATAACTTTTACTTTCTATCTATTTATACTTTCTGGGAATGGTCAGAAATATATTTTGTCTTTGAGAAGAAATAACATAATTTTTGATCTCGCTTCTTAAACATAAATAAGTTTATAAAACGTCTTTAAAAATATGTAATCCAAGTTTGAATTTGTATATAGTTGTATTTTTTGGGAATGGTTCAAAACATATTTTTGTCGTAAAGTAGAAGAAATAAAAGAATTTTTTGTCTTGAGTCTTATATTTAAATATATCTGTCAAACGTCTTTAAAAAATTTAATCCAATTTGATTTATATCTATTCCCATTTTAAGTGTCATGAGATTTAACCTTACCGTGTGAACACAGGCGGAATCAGTGACGAAAACACAGTCATTGTAAACATAAGTGAACACCCCTTCCCCCCACCAGAGCTCCCACACCACTGAAAATTCTTGAGAGCCAAAAACCGAGAAGTATTTAATAAGTCTGCTTATTTCATAATAGGTATCTTAATGCACAGGCGAACAGAGAATTCCTTATGTCCGTTGAATCAAATGCACTACAACGACAGACATCCTGTGCACTCTTCTTGACCTGACCTCACTATTTCTGCTCGCAGCACTTGGCGCAGGCTGGGAGTAAGCAGTCTTTTCCTGCGTGCATGAAAATGAAGGAAATTAGTCAAATTAAAGAAAGCAATTTCATTATTTAAAACAAGCAGTCATTTTCTGAGTGCTCGGAAATTAAGGAAACAAAAGGAGTACTTTTATATACAAGCTATATTTATCTGCAATCACGGAAGACCAATCAAGGAAATTAAGGAAAAAATAAATGCTTTTATAAACAGGCTATATTTTTATGCAGTCATGGAAGACCAATCGTAGTACCCACACGTGTTAATATCGTTACGTCGCCACATTTGATCGAATTAACCTGAGGTCATTACCAATATCATAACTGATTGGTGGTAATGAATGGGATTACCCTGGTGCACTTATCATTATGCAAATTCTGTCAAATTCTGTGATGAATGGCTGACCGAATTTATCTGGAAATATCCTTGGCACCCGTTCACTTTGCTTTGAAAAGGTTTGCTCATTATTCTCCACAATTGGTATTATATCACGCAAGCCCTAATCAAACTTGTCTTTGCTGGGGACTGAATGTCAAAGGATGGAATTCGATTCTGGTTGATGTTAGGCCGAGGCCTTGCTGAGGGGAGTTTTCTTCACACTCATAACCTATATAAAGATATATATATATATATATATATATATATATATATATATATATATATATATATATATATATATATATATATAATATATATATATATATATATATATATATATATATATATATATATATATATATATATATATTATATATACATATATATATATACTGTATATATTTGTGTATATATAATACATGTATGCATACACACACGCGCACAGACACTCACACATACACATACATATGTATAATGTATATAGTGTGTGTTTAAAACAGCCATAATACGTGAGCATCTTTCGTTTTATTCTTAAATATAATCATGCTGCCTGCAAAATATTGTAATACCAGCACCTGCTTCTTTAGGTAAAGATTGCTTGTTGTGGCAAACTTCCTGACATGGAATTCTTCCTCGCTGTGTATGTTTTTAAATATGTTTACTCCCACGCAAGTGTGGATTTTTTCACCATTATTATTATTATTATTATTATTGTTTTTATGTTTGTGCCCCGTAATCTCAATAACTAACTATAACGTTGTTGACTGTCTTGAGGGAATTATTATTATTATTATTATTATTATTATTATTATTATTATTATTATTATTATTATTATTATTATTATTATTATTTGCTTACGTCATAAAATTCCTGCTCACGTCAATCTCGACAAAGATAATCTCATAATTACTACTCCTTGTATTTTGAATGACGTTTTGATAAAATTATACTTCATCATGCAACACTTAGTTATCTGGGAGCAACTTTCCCTTTGGCGAGAACCAAAAAAAAAAAAAAAAAAACACACACAGAGAAACCTACATTCAGGCACCGAGATAACGAGAGAGCTTTAGAGGAATTTCTAAGACCGCAGAGAATTAAATATTTAAACCTGGTTTCTGCTCCCCTAGTTGACAGAAAACTCCCGCCATTCAGAAGCTGAATGGAAGGTATATATGAGCGGAAAAGGGTTAGGAAAGAGTGTAAACTTATCCCAACATTACCCTTTTTTTATATAAATTGGATGCTTGAACGAAAATATGAGAATTAAAGAGGAATACCAGATCTCATCGTGCGAAAAGGTCTTTTACTTCATATGAATAACTTGCAGATAAGGATGAAAAGAAGTGAAAAAGGCCTGAATAAAATGAAAAAGAATCTATGTTTATTCCTTGCATTGCGCGGCTCGATGCTGGGTCTACGGGGTGATGTGAAAATGAGAAGGTTTGTGGGGGAGGGGTGGGGCTGGGTGGCGTGTTCAGTAAAGTGCTTGAGCGTGGCAGAAAGCCGTTTTTGTATAAAAGGATTCTGAGGAACTTGCGGGACGCCGCAAAAGCACAATTTACATCAGTGCCAACATTCTCCCCAGCCTCTGTCGTGGGAGTTTTTTTTTTACGTGCATGCGAGTCGGTTGTATCATGAAACATTATTTATATATATATATATATATATATATATATATATATATATATATATATATATATATATATATATATATATACACATATATTATATATATATTCGTGTGTGTGTTTTGCGTGTCTGTTAACATCTCTCTCTCTCTCTCTCTCTCTCTCTCTCTCTCTCTCTCTCTCTCTCTCTCATTTGTCAAAGATTTGTCCTCCACATACGATCGTTAACTTTTTTTTAACCTGTTTGTGATATGTATGACATAAAGGTTTAAATTTGTAATTTTTTTGTAATTGTGTAATTTACATGATTTTATTGTGTACAGCCCTTGGAAATGTAATACTGACATACGAAACGTCGAGAATAAAAGGACTGTTTTTAGCCGGGTCCTTGAGCCCTCCTCTTCACTGGAGTGTATCCGGCTGTGGCCACCTCTCTTCGGATGAGGATAAAAAAGATGAATTTTAAAACTAGGGAAATTCTTCGCGGGTCTCGGCCGTCTGACCCCTCAGCTCCCAAGCGGACGTATTTTGCAGGCAACCTGATATTGCATCAAAATGCAGTTTTCCAGTCGAAGAATATTTTTCGATTACGTATCTTCTATTGTTGCTTTTTCGATGAGAAATGTGTTTGTCAAATTGAAGAGGGCTGTTTTCTTAGATATATTTCACTTCTAGGAAATTTGTTTAGACGAGGTACTGAAGAATCAAGAATTACTTTAGGAATTATCCTGTTCAAATTCTCCTTTCTTCGGAGAAAAGATTTAGGGGCCTGAAATATCGCAGGTATTACCAACAAAAAGAGTAATAACTTTCTCAGTTATGAGTAAGCATGAATTATCAGTTATGATTATAGGCGATTTATTTCATAGAAAACATAGCACAAATACCTTCTGTCTGTTTTGCATGTTAGATTGAACTGTCATTTTAACGGAACCTAAAGCTTGTTGAAAATAAGTCCTTTAAATAAGATATAGAATCTAAAAGAGAGATACTTATGCTCTCCTGAGCGTACAGAAAATGTGTCGTTGTAGGCTCAGATTTTCATTTACAGTTCTAAAACAGTCTGTGAACTAATAATACAATTTAAAATTTAATTTTGATGACAAATACTACTGTAGCAACACACATCTACCTTATTCTTTCTCTTGTATTTCTTACAGGTCTCTCTTGTTGACTGGGCAGTTAACCAATATAGAGCTTTCCTGAACCTTCCTCATGAAATTCTATTACAAAATTATTTAATTACCTAACTGCTAACCCAGTGCTTCTTATTTCTAACTTATCCTCAATATACGAAATGGAAAATATATTCATTCTTTCTGAACAAAGAAGTAAGCGACCATTTGCAAAGGGTATTCGAAAATGTTTGCCGGAGCCAGAATATTTGAGGAAATATCTGAATATTATAAAAATATGTATTAATTCTGGCTAATTGCCAATATATAAACTGGAGAAATATTTAAATATTTCCATCATCTCTTGTTTTGGATAAAGCTGTAAGGGGCCATCAGTGAAAGGTATTTGAAAATGATTCCCTGAGCCACAATGTGAGAGGAAATATCTACAGATTATAAATATATATATTTTAACCTCTTTGAAAAATGAAATAATTTTCGGTTCGAATAGAAATTCGAGAGGAAAGCTACTATTTCATAGTCCCTGACTCCATGAAACCCGAAGCAGGTCGGAATGCCTTTTCGATGTACCCAGAGACCGAACCTGAACACGATTGAGTTATAACTTGATGAAGCTGTACGAGGAATATCTGAGGGCGCTGCGACACAAACAAGCAATTTGGAAGACTCTCTCTCCCTCTCTCTCTCTCTCTCTCTCTCTTTTTGAAGGCAGTGCCACAAACAGACAGTTTAGCAAATTTCTCTCTCTCTCTCTCTCTCTCTCTCTCTCTCTCTCTCTCTCTCTCTCTCTCTCTCTCTCTCTCTCTCTTGAAGGCAGTGCCACAAACAGACAGTTTAGCAAATTTTTCTCCTTCTCTCTCTCTCTCTCTCTCTCTCTCATGGAACTAAAATTATCAAAAGAGCAAGCAGAGGTAGATTAATAGTGCCAAAAACTATACCAGGAAAATTAAGGAAAGCACACAGGACATTAATCCACCACGCACCAGCATCGATAATGCAGCGTCTATTCAATGCGCTACCAGCTCATCTGAGGAACATAACAGGAGTGAGCGTAGATGTGTTTAAGAATAAGCTCGACAAATATCTAAGATGCATCCCAGACCATCCAAGACTGGAAGATGCAAAATATACCGGAAGATGCGTTAGCAACTCTGGTAGACATCAAAGGCGCCTCACACTGAGGGACCTGGGGCAACCTGAACAGAATTGTAAGGTCTGTAAGGTAAGGTCTCTCTCTCTCTCTCTCTCTCTCTCTCTCTCTCTCTCTCTCTCTCTCTCTCTTCTCTTTTGAAGGCAGTGCCACAAACAGACAGTTTAGCAAATTTTTCTCTTCTCTCTCTCTCTCTCTCTCTCTCTCTCTCTCTCTCTCTCTCTCTCTCTCTTCTCTCTCTCTCTCTTTTGAAGGCAGTGCCACAAACAGACAGTTTAGCAAATTTTTCCCTTCTCTCTCTCTCTCTCTCTCTCTCTCTCTCTCTCTCTCTCTCTCTCTCTTCTCTTTTTTGAAGGCAGTGCCACAAACAGACAGTTTAGCAAATTTTACTCCTTCTCTCTCTCTCTCTCTCTCTCTCTCTCTCTCTCTCTCTCTTTTTGAAGGCAGTGCCACAAACAGACAGTTTAGCAAATTTTACTCCTTCTCTCTCTCTCTCTCTCTCTCTCTCTCTCTCTCTCTCTCTCTCTCTCTCTCTCTCTCTCTCTCTCTCTCTTTTGAAGGCAGTGCCACAAACAGACAGTTTAGCAAATTTTACTGCTTCTCTCTCTCTCTCTCTCTCTCTCTCTCTCTCTCTCTCTCTCTCTCTCTCTCTCTCTCTCTCTCTCTTTTTGAAGGCAGTGCCACAAACAGACAGTTTAACAAATTTTATCCTTCTCTCTCTCTCTCTCTCTCTCTCTCTCTCTCTCTCTCTCTCTCTCTCTCTCTCTTTTGAAGGCAGTGCCACAAACAGACAGTTTAGCAAATTTTACTCCTTCTCTCTCTCTCTCTCTCTCTCTCTCTCTCTCTCTCTCTCTCTCTCTCTCTCTCTCTCTCTCTCTCTCTCTTTTTTTTGAAGGCAGTGCCACAAACAGACAGTTTAGCAAATTTCTCTCTCTCTCTCTCTCTCTCTCTCTCTCTCTCTCTCTCTCTCTCTCTCTCTCTCTCTCTTTTTGAAGGCAGTGCCACAAACAGACAGTTTAGCAAATTTTACTCCTTCTCTCTCTCTCTCTCTCTCTCTCTCTCTCTCTGTGATGTGACATTCTCTCGGTGAGACGTAATCATACATGGTCTGGATAATCTACCCGATAATACGCGTCTTACATACAATTAGCGAATGAAATATAGCTAAAAGTGTTCGTGAACTATCGGTGATTAGCTTAATATCAGATTAGAGTGATAAACCGTCTAATAAGTTGTGTACAGTGAATTAATAAATTCTGAAAATCATGGAGGAGTCAACCAATAGTGGCAAAAGGTGGAGAAATCTTGCATGCATAGGAGATATTCAATATGATGAATTGGCAGGAAGGGAACTTGGTCTGCTGATCGTGGAGATAAATTGCAACATCGACCAAAAAGATGTGAAATCATTCACAGACATATTGAAAGGATACGATCCTTCAAATTGGAGCAAATCTGCTGAAAATATAATGAAAATAATAGAAGGGATACCAATGAAAGTTCAGGTTATCAAAAGACTTATAAAGAAAATCTACAAAAATCAACACATTCCATCAAAGAAAATAAGTACGGTGGAATTAGTGAATATATTGATTGATGCAATAGGCAAACGGATGCCTAAAGCATGTAAACTATGTAGAGTGTGGTATAGCATTGTAAATCCACAAAACCTGATTAGGAAATGCTATGCTTGCCACGTACCGACACACCCTTCATGTGCTGAAGTTGAGCAAAATAGAAATAAGGACACAAAAATATTTTGCTCAACATGTCTAGTATGGATAGACAAGGTCATTAAATCAAGACTTAATGTACAGATTGTGGAGGATGAAGAAGATGAAGAGGATGAAGAAGAGGAAGAAGAGGAAAATAGAAAAGAAGAAAATAAGACTGAAGAGAGGAAAAGATTAATGAAAACAAAGAACAGGATAATAGTATGGATGCAGAGAAACTCATAGATTCTACATATGAGGCAATACAGCAACATACTTATGAAGAAATAAATTATGACATGATAAATCAAAATAAAATCCCAAAGAGGTTGTACCCGGATCTCCATACTGATGGGAAAGAACAAGAAAAAAAAAGAAAAGAAAGACACAGTATGCACCCTTTTGAAAAGAGGGAATTGCAGGTTTGGTGAAAGATGTTATTACAAACATCCCAAGATATGTCACAATTATGAGATATATGGCAAATGTGCATATCTAGATGGCTATGAAGAGGAATGCAGCGATCTACATCCAAAAATATGTAGAAAATGGAAAGAAGGAAATGGATGTAGGTTTAATAAGAAATGTAGGTACATGCATCCTGTAGCCATGAAAAAAACCAAAATCAAAATCAAATACATATAAAAAATCAAGGTAAAAATGAAACAAATAAAGAAAAGAACAAAGATCATGTGATGAAGGCAAAAAACAAGCCAACAACACATTATGAAATGTCAGCACCACGATATGAGCCATCAGCACCTAGATATAGCACAAGGAACAAGCAATGTATCTATGATGCTAAGGGATGGTGCAGATATGGAGATAAGTGCAGGTTTATGCACAAAGTGAATAAATATGAAGCTGGAAGAACAAGTATAATGGAAAAGTTGGATTTTTAATGTACGAATTTCTGGAAATGAAAAAGATCAACATATCAGAACAGGAAAGAGACATGGGAAAATCCTTATTATTACCCATATTAGATTATGGAGATAATACGCAAACCATCATAGTGATGAACGCGCAGGTTTAGTTTCGAGTAACTCAAAAGAAAGATAGAGTTCTTAGAAGAACTGACCCAAAATGAAAAAATAGAAATATTGAATATAAGTGAAACCTGGTATTCCCAAGAGACTGGTAATGATGACCAGATAAAGGGTTTCAAACTTATAGATCAGATAGAAAAAATAGAAATCAAGGGGAACCGCGATATATGGGAGAGATGCCAATCAAGGAAAAATCTGTGAGAAATATAGTAACACAGAATGTGAATTAATAGCGTAGAATTTGAATATGAAAAATTAGTGAACATTGTAATATATAGACCCCTAATACTAAAGAGTTTGACATAATAATTGAAAAATTGGATGAAATATGTAGAAATCACAAGGACTGGACTATACTCCTAACCGGAGACTTTAACTTTCCTTTTGTAGAATGGAAAGAACGAATAGGAGACTGTGGTTGTATTTATACATATAAAAAGAGAGCAATAGTAGTGCAGAAGATAAGAGGCAATTTGAAAAGCTATTAGATATGCTACTAGAACATAACATTCAGCAAATAAATCACCTACCAACAAGAAAGGATAATATTTTAGATCTAGTATTTGTGAATGAGGTGAACTATGTTAAAGAAATAATAGTATATAACACTAGTATTTCGGACCATAATGTCATAGAACTAACAGTCCGTTCCAGAACATATGAAAACAAAGAAAAAAGCAAGAAACGAAAAAATGGGAAGGATATGAAAAATACAATTTCTATAGTAAGAATATAAATTGGTAAAAAATAAATGAAGAATTAAACAAAGAATGGGAAAATATATTTGTAAGTGATGATATACAGGTAAATACCGATATATTATATAAAATATTAGAGGAAATAGTGGAAAAATATATACCGAAGAAAAAAGTAATCATCAGTCACGAATTCCAAGAGACAGAAGGATCTTGTTCCAGAAAATTAGAAAGTGGAAAAAAGCTCTTGCAAAAGAAAAGAATGCATGGAAAGTGATGGAACTAAAAAGTAAGATAGAAAATGCAGAACAAAAGATTATACAATCAAAAGAAAATGAAAAGGGAACCTAGAAGAAATGACACTACAAAATATCAAGCAAAACCCTAAAATTTTTTATTCATATGCAAAAAGATGAATAAAATAAGAGTAGAAATAGGCCCTCTAAGAATTGAAGGGCGATTAACGAATGAAAAAGGAAATATGTAACATATTAGCAGAAAGATATAAGAGTGAATTTACACCTAGAATTGAAAATGAAGATAATGATACAGAAATAAGAGATGAAAATACTGAATACTTATCAGATATAGATATTACAGAAGCCGATATTGTGCAGGCTATTAATGAAATTAAAAATGGA
>NC_089749.1:59536016-59546016 GCF_040412425.1 Macrobrachium rosenbergii | reverse complement strand
GATGCCTACTTTTGGCATTTTTATTATTCCGGTAGAAGTTAATGGAAACCTTTTTTTTTTGCTTCTCAGAGGTACATTGGGAAATGACACCGAAAAGATTAGAGAGAGAGAGAGAGAGAGAGAGAGAGAGAGAGAGAGAGAGAGAAAGAAATCACAAATTCAAACAAAAATAAAACGTAAAGAAAAAATATCTACGACTAAAAATCCAAATGATAATCTTTTCCTAAAATGTGTCCCTTTCTAGTGATGAACTCTCAAAGGCAAATGCTTTTGTATTGATACAAAAGGTAGATCTGTATGAAAACAGAATATAATAATCCCAGGAAAATAATTGAAACACCAAAATCCGCTTTCCCTTTCCTCTCCAACATTTATATAAATTCTTTTAGCATCGGTTCCCTTTGTCTTTTTTTTCTTTTTTATCCTCGTCCACATCAACAGAATTCGAAAGAATGGACAAAAAAGTGAGATTATTTGGTCTATGCATCCCACGTGGCTCACATATTGCATTTAAGGGCGAACGCTCGATATCCTAGATATGCAGATGAGAGAGAGAGAGAGTTTCCCCAATTGTTTGTTTTTGTTACTGAGAGAGAGAGAGAGAGAGAGAGAGAGAGAGAGAGAGAGTTTCCCAATTGTTTGTTTTTGTTACTGAGAGAGAGAGAGAGAGAGAGAGAGAGAGAGAGAGAGAGAGAGAGAGAGAGAGAGAGAGAGTTTCCCCAATTGTTTGTTTTTGTTACTGAGAGAGAGAGAGAGAGAGAGAGAGAGAGAGAGAGAGAGAGAGAGAGAGAGAGAGAGAGAGAGAGAGAGAGAGTTCCCCAATTGTTTGTTTTTGTTACTGAGAGAGAGAGAGAGAGGTTCCCAATTGTTTGTTTTTGTTACTGAGAGAGAGAGAGAGAGAGAGAGAGAGAGAGAGAGAGAGAGAGAGAGAGAGAGAGACCTTACATACCTTACAGACCTTACAATTCGTTCAGGTTTGCCCCAGGTCCCTCAGTGTGAGGCGCCTTTGATGTCTACCAGAGAGTTGCTAACGCATCTTCCGGTATATTTTGCATCTTCCAGTCTTGGATGGTCTGGGATGCATCTTAGATATTTGTCGAGCTTATTCTTAAACACATCTACGCTCACTCCTGTTATGTTCCTCAGATGAGCTGGTAGCGCATTGAATAGACGCTGCATTATCGATGCTGGTGCGTGGTGGATTAATGTCCTGTGTGCTTTCCTTAATTTTCCTGGTATAGTTTTTGGCACTATTAATCTACCTCTGCTTGCTCTTTTTGATAATTTTAGTTCCATGATATTTTCGGTAATTCCTTCTATCTGTTTCCATGCTTGAATTACCATGTAGCGTTCTCTTCTCCTTTCAAGACTATATAAATTTAAGAATTGTAGTCTTTCCCAGTAGTCAAGGTCCTTAACTTCTTCTATTCTAGCTGTAAATGACCTTTGTACACTCTCTATTTGTGCAATATCCTTTTGGTAATGTGGGTACCATATTATATTGCAATATTCAAGTGGACTACGTACGTACGTTTTATAAAGCATAATCATGTGTTCAGCTTTTCTTGTTTTGAAGTGCCGGAACAACATTCCCATTTTTGCTTTGCATTTTGCCAATAGAATTGCTATTTGATCATTGCATAACATATTCCTATTCAACATCACACCAAGGTCTTTAACTGCTTCCTTGTTTGTGATTGTCTCATTATTAGGTCCTTTATATGCATATAGCATTCCTACTTTATCACCATAGTTCATTGATTCAAATTTATCAGAGTTAAATACCATCCTATTTATCTCTGCCCATTTATATATTTTATTTAGGTCTCTTTTGTAGCGAGTTCCTATCTTCATCACAAGCAATTTCTCTACTTATTCTTGTGTCATCTGCGAAACTTCTTACTACTGAGTCCTTAACATTACTGTCTATGTCTGCAATCATAATCACAAACAGCAATGCAGCTAACACCGTACCCTGTGGTACACCGGATATTACCGTAGCTTCATCCGATTTCTCATCGTTTGCAATCACTATCTGTTTTCTGTTTTGCAAAAATTCTTTTATCCATCTTCCTACTTTGTCAACAATGTTATGTTTTCTAATTTTTTTCGCTAATATATTATGATCTACCTTGTCAAAAGCTTTTTGCAAAGTCTAGGTAAACCACATCTGTATCTTTTTCATTTATCATATTTTTATATATGCTTTCATGGTGGACTAACAGTTGGGTTTGTGTACTTTTTCCGGGTACAAAACCATGTTGTCCTATATTGAACAATCTATTTTTCATTAAATGTTTCATTATATTTTTTTATTACCCTTTCATATACTTTCATAATATGAGATGTCAGACTCACAGGCCTATAATTACTTGCCTCTAGTCTTGAACCACTTTTGAAAGTAGGAGTAATATATGCTAATTTATGCTCATCATAAATCTTGCCTGTATCTATACTTTGTCTTAATAATATTGCTAGCGGCTTTGCGATTGAATGAACCACTTTCTTTAACAATATGACAGGTACTCCATCTGGTCCTGCTGCTGATCCATTTTTAATTTCATTAATAGCCTGCACAATATCGGCTTCTGTAATATCTATATCTGATAAGTATTCAGTATTTTCATCTCTTATTTCTGTATCATTATCTTCATTTTCAATTCTAGGTGTAAATTCACTCTTATATCTTTCTGCTAATATGTTACATATTTCCTTTTTTCATTCGTTAATCGCCCTTCAATTCTTAGAGGGCCTATTTCTACTCTTATTTTATTCATCTTTTTTTTGCATATGAATAAAAATTTTAGGTTTTGCTTGATATTTTGTAGTGTCATTTCTTCTAGGTTCCCTTTTTCATTTTCTTTTGATTGTATAATCTTTTGTTCTGCATTTTCTATCTTACTTTTTAGTTCCATCACTTTCCATGCATTCTTTTCTTTTGCAAGAGCTTTTTCCACTTTCTAATTTTCTGGAACAAGATCCTTCTGTCTCTTGGAATTCGTGACTGATGATTACTTTTTTTCGGTATATATTTTCCCACTATTTCCTCTAATATTTTATATAATATATCGGTATTTACCTGTATATCATCACTTACAAATATATTTTCCCATTCTTTGTTTAATTCTTCATTTATTTTTGACCAATTTATATTCTTACTATAGAAATTGTATTTTCCATATCCTTCCCATTTTTCGTTTCTTGCTTTTCTCTGTTTTCATATGTTCTGGAACGGACTGTTAGTTCTATGACATTATGGTCCGAAATACTCGTGTTATATACTATTATTTCTTTAACATAGTTCACCTCATTCACAAATACTAGATCTAAAATATTATCCTTTCTTGTTGGTAGGTGATTTATTTGCTGAATGTTATGTTCTAGTAGCATATCTAATAGCTTTTCAAATTGCCTCTTATCTTCTGCACTACTATTGCTCTCTTTTTTATATGTATAAATACAACCACAGTCTCCTATTCGTTCTTTCCATTCTACAAAAGGAAAGTTAAAGTCTCCGGTTAGGAGTATAGTCCAGTCCTTGTGATTTCTACATATTTCATCCAATTTTTCAATTATTATGTCAAACTCTTTAGTATTGGGGGTCTATATATTACAATGTTCACTAATTTTTCAGATTCAAATTCTACCGTTATTAATTCACATTCTGTGTTACTATATTTCTCACAGATTTTTCCTTGATTGGCATCTCTCCCATATATCGCGGTTCCCCCTTGATTTCTATTTTTCTATCTGATCTATAAGTTTGGAAACCCTTTATCTGGTCATCATTACCAGTCTCTTGGGAATACCAGGTTTCACTTATATTCAATATTTCTATTTTTTCATTTTGGGTTAGTTCTTCTAAGAACTCTATCTTTCTTTTTGAGTTACTCGAAACTAAACCCTGCGCGTTCATCACTATGATGGTTTGCGTATTATCTCCATTATCTAATATGGGTAATAATAAGGATTTTCCCTTGTCTCTTTCCTGTTCTGATATGTTGATCTTTTTCATTTCCAGAAATTCATACATTAAAAATCCAACTTTTCCATTATATTTGTTCTTCCAGCTTCATATTTATTCACTTTGTGCATAAACCTGCACTTATCTCCATATCTGCACCATCCCTTAGCATCATAGATACATTGCTTGTTCCTTGTGCTATATCTAGGTGCTGATGGCTCATATCGTGGTGCTGACATTTCATAATGTGTTGTTGGCTTGCTTTTGCCTTCATCACATGATCTTTGTTCTTTTCTTTATTTGTTTCATTTTTACCTTGATTTTTATATGTATTTGATTTTGATTTTGGTTTTTCATGGCTACAGGATGCATGTACCTACATTTCTTATTAAACCTACATCCATTTCCTTCTTTCCATTTTCTACATATTTTTGGATGTAGATCTCTGCATTCCTCTTCATAGCCATCTAGATATGCACATTTGCCATAGATCTCATAATTGTGACATATCTTGGGATGTTTGTAATAACATCTTTCACCAAACCTGCAATTCCCTCTTTTCAAAAGGGTGCATACTGTGTCTTTCTTTTTTTTTTTTTTTCTTGTTCTTTCCCATCAGTATGGAGATCCGGGTACAACCTCTTTGGGATTTTATTTTGATTTATCATGTCATAATTTATTTCTTCATAAGTATGTTGCTGTATTGCCTCATATGTAGAATCTATGAGTTTCTCTGCATCCATACTATTATCCTGTTCTTTGTTTTCATTAATCTTTTCCCTCTCTTCAGTCTTATTTTCTTCTTTTCTATTTTCCTCTTCTTCCTCTTCTTCATCCTCTTCATCTTCTTCATCCTCCACAATCTGTACATTAAGTCTTGATTTAATGACCTTGTCTATCCATACTAGACATGTTGAGCAAAATATTTTTGTGTCCTTATTTCTATTTTGCTCAACTTCAGCACATGAAGGGTGTGTCGGTACATGGCAAGCATAGCATTTCTAATCAGGTTTTGTGGATTTACAATGCTATACCACACTCTACATAGTTTACATGCTTTAGGCATCCGTTTGCCTATTGCATCAATCAATATATTCACTAATTCCACCGTACTTATTTTCTTTGATGGAATGTGTTGATTTTTGTAGATTTTCTTTATAAGTCTTTTGATAACTTGAACTTTCATTGGTATCCCTTCTATTATTTTCATTATATTTTCTACAGATTTGCTCCAGTTTGAAGGATCGTATCCTTTCAATATGTCTGTGAATGATTTCACATCTTTTTGGTCGATGTTGCAATTTATCTCCACGATCAGCAAACCAAGTTCCCTTCCTGCCAATTCATCATATTGAATATCTCCTATACATGCAAGATTTCTCCACCTTTTGCCACTATTGGTTGACTCCTCCATGATTTTCAGATTTTATTAATTCACTCGTAAACAACTTATTAGACGGTTTATCACTCTAATCTGATATTAAGCTAATCACCGATAGTTCACGAACACTTTTAGCTATATTTCATTCGCTAATTGTATGTAAGACGCGTATTATCGGGTAGATTATCCAGACCATGAATGATTACGTCTCACCGAGAGAATGTCACATCACAGAGAGAGAGAGAGAGAGAGAGAGAGTTTTCCCAATTGTTTGTTTTGTTACTGAGAGAGAGAGAGAGTTTCCCCAATTGTTTTTTTTTGTTACTGAGAGAGAGAGAGAGAGAGAGAGAGAGAGAGAGAGAGAGAGAGAGAGAGAGAGAGAGAGTTTCCCAATTGTTTGTTTTTGTTACTGAGAGAGAGAGAGAGAGAGAGAGAGAGAGAGAGAGAGAGAGAGAGAGAGAGAGAGTTTCCCCAATTGTTTGTTTTGTTACTGAGAGAGAGAGAGAGAGAGAGAGAGAGAGAGAGAGTTTCCCAATTGTTTGTTTTGTTACTGAGAGAGAGAGAGAGAGAGAGAGAGAGAGAGAGAGAGAGAGAGAGTTTCCCAATTGTTTGTTTTGTTACTGAGAGAGAGAGAGAGAGAGAGAGTTTCCCCAATTGTTTGTTTTGTTACTGAGAGAGAGAGAGAGAGAGAGAGAGAGAGAGAGAGAGAGAGAGAGAGAGAGAGAGAGAGGGGAGAGAGAGAGAGAGAGAGAGTTTCAATTGTTTGTTTTTGTTACTGAGAGAGAGAGAGTTTCCCCAATTGTTTGTTTTTGTTACTGAGAGAGAGAGAGAGAGAGAGAGAGAGAGAGAGAGAGAGAGAAGAGAGAGAGAGAGAGAGAGAGAGTGTTTCCCCAATTGTTTGTTTTTGTTACTGAGAGAGAGAGAGAGAGAGAGAGAGAGAGAGAGAGAGAGAGAGAGAGAGAGAGAGAGAAAGAAAATTCCCCAATTGTTTGTTTTGTTACTGAGAGAGAGAGAGAGAGAGAGAGAGAGAGAGAGAGAGAGAGAGAGAGAGAGAGAGAGAGAGAGAGAGTTTCCCCAATTGTTTGTTTTTGTTACTGAGAGAGAGAGAGAGTTTCCCAATTGTTTGTTTTTGTTACTGAGAGAGAGAGAGAGAGAGAGAGAGAGAGAGAGAGAGAGAGAGAGAGAGAGAGAGAGAGAGAGAGACCTTACCTTACCTTATAGACCTTACAATTCGTTCGGGTCGCCCCAGGTCCCTCAGTGTGAGGCGCCTTTGATGTCTATCAGAGAGTTGCTAACGCATCTTCCGGTATATTTTGCATCTTAGATATTTGTCGAGCTTATTCTTAAACACATCTACGCTCACTCCTGTTATGTTCCTCAGATGAGCTGGTAGCGCATTGAATAGACGCTGCATTATCGATGCTGGTGCGTGGTGGATTAATGTCCTGTGTGCTTTCCTTAATTTTCCTGGTATAGTTTTTGGCACTATTAATCTACCTCTGCTTGCTCTTTTGATAATTTTAGTTCCATGATATTTTCGGTAATTCCTTCTATCTGTTTCCATGCTTGAATTACCATGTAGCGTTCTCTTCTCCTTTCAAGACTATATAAATTTAAGAATTGTAGTCTTTCCCAGTAGTCAAGGTCCTTAACTTCTTCTATTCTAGCTGTAAATGACCTTTGTACACTCTCTATTTGTGCAATATCCTTTTGGTAGTGTGGGTACCATATTATATTGCAATATTCAAGTGGACTACGTACGTACGTTTTATAAAGCATAATCATGTGTTCAGCTTTTCTTGTTTTGAAGTGCCGGAACAACATTCCCATTTTTGCTTTGCATTTTGCCAATAGAATTGCTATTTGATCATTGCATAACATATTCCTATTCAACATCACACCAAGGTCTTTAACTGCTTCCTTGTTTGTGATTGTCTCATTATTAGGTCCTTTATATGCATATAGCATTCCTACTTTATCACCATAGTTCATTGATTCAAATTTATCAGAGTTAAATACCATCCTATTTATCTCTGCCCATTTATATATTTTATTTAGGTCTCTTTGTAGCGAGTTCCTATCTTCATCACAGGCAATTTCTCTACTTATTCTTGTGTCATCTGCGAAACTTCTTACTACTGAGTCCTTAACATTACTGTCTATGTCTGCAATCATAATCACAAACAGCAATGCAGCTAACACCGTACCCTGTGGTACACCGGATATTACCGTAGCTTCATCCGATTTCTCATCGTTTGCAATCACTATCTGTTTTCTGTTTTGCAAAAATTCTTTTATCCATCTTCCTACTTTGTCAACAATGTTATGTTTTCTAATTTTTTCGCTAATATATTATGATCTACCTTGTCAAAAGCTTTTGCAAAGTCTAGGTAAACCACATCTGTATCTTTTTCATTTATCATATTTTTATATATGCTTTCATGGTGGACTAACAGTTGGGTTTGTGTACTTTTTCTGGTACAAAACCATGTTGTCCTATATTGAACAATCTATTTTTCATTAAATGTTTCATTATATTTTTTTATTACCCTTTCATATACTTTCATAATATGAGATGTCAGACTCACAGGCCTATAATTACTTGCCTCTAGTCTTGAACCACTTTTTGAAAGTAGGAGTAATATATGCTAATTTATGCTCATCATAAATCTTGCCTGTATCTATACTTTGTCTTAATAATATTGCTAGCGGCTTTGCGATTGAATGAACCACTTTCTTTAACAATATGACAGGTACTCCATCTGGTCCTGCTGCTGATCCATTTTTAATTTCATTAATAGCCTGCACAATATCGGCTTCTGTAATATCTATATCTGATAAGTATTCAGTATTTTCATCTCTTATTTCTGTATCATTATCTTCATTTTCAATTCTAGGTGTAAATTCACTCTTATATCTTTTGCTAATATGTTACATATTTCCTTTTTCATTCGTTAATCGCCCTTCAATTCTTAGAGGGCCTATTTCTACTCTTATTTTATTCATCTTTTTTGCATATGAATAAAAATTTTAGGTTTTGCTTGATATTTTGTAGTGTCATTTCTTCTAGGTTCCCTTTTTCATTTTCTTTTGATTGTATAATCTTTTGTTCTGCATTTTCTATCTTACTTTTTTTAGTTCCATCACTTTCCATGCATTCTTTTCTTTTGCAAGAGCTTTTTCCACTTTCTAATTTTCTGGAACAAGATCCTTCTGTCTCTTGGAATTCGTGACTGATGATTACTTTTTCATATTACAATGTTCACTAATTTTTCATATTCAAATTCTACCGCTATTAATTCACATTCTGTGTTACTATATTTCTCACAGATTTTTTCCTTGATTGGCATCTCTCCCATATATCGCGGTTCCCCTTGATTTCTATTTTTCTATCTGATCTATAAGTTTGGAAACCCTTTATCTGGTCATCATTACCAGTCTCTTGAGAGAGAGAGAGAGAGTTTCCCCAATTGTTTGTTTTTGTTACTGAGAGAGAGAGAGAGAGAGAGAGAGAGAGAGAGAGAGAGAGAGAGAGAGAGAGAGAGAGAGAGAGAGTGTTTCCCCAATTGTTTGTTTTTGTTACTGAGAGAGAGAGAGAGAGAGAGAGAGAGAGAGAGAGAGAGAGAGAGAGAGAGTTTCCCAATTGTTTGTTTTTTGTTACTGAGAGAGAGAGAGAGAGAGAGAGAGAGAGAGAGAGAGAGAGAGAGAGAGAGTTTCCCAATTGTTTGTTTTTGTTACTGAGAGTGAGAGAAAGAGAGAGAGAGAGAGAGAGAGAGAGAGAGAGAGAGAGAGAGAGAGATAGATAGAGAGAGAGAGAGAGAGAGAGTTTCCCAATTGTTTGTTTTTGTTACTGAGAGTGAGAGAAAGAGAGAGAGAGAGAGAGAGAGAGAGAGAGAGAGAGAGAGAGAGAGAGATAGAGAGAGAGAGAGAGAGAGAGTTTCCCAATTGTTTGTTTTTGTTACTGAGAGTGAGAGAAAGAGAGAGAGAGAGAGAGAGAGAGAGAGAGAGAGAGAGAGAGAGAGAGAGAGAGAGAGAGAGAGTTTCCCCAATTGTTTGTTTTTGTTACTGAGAGAGAGAGAGAGTTCCCCAATTGTTTGTTTTTGTTACTGAGAGAGAGAGAGAGAGAGAGAGAGAGAGAGAGAGAGAGAGAGAGAGAGAGAGAGAGAGAGAGAGAGAGAGAGAGAGTTTCCCAATTGTTTGTTTTTGTTACTGAGAGAGAGAGAGAGAGAGAGAGAGAGAGAGAGAGAGAGAGAGAGAGAGAGAGAGAGAGAGAGAGTTTCCCCAATTGTTTGTTTTTGTTACTGAGAGAGAGAGAGAGAGAGAGAGAGAGAGAGAGAGAGTTTCCCAATTGTTTGTTTTTGTTACTGAGAGAGAGAGAGAGAGTTTCCCCAATTGTTTGTTTTTGTTACTGAGAGAGAGAGAGAGAGAGAGAGAGAGAGAGAGAGAGAGAGAGAGAGAGAGACCTTACCTTACCTTATAGACCTTACAATTCGTTCGGGTCGCCCCAGGTCCCTCAGTGTGAGGCGCCTTTGATGTCTATCAGAGAGTTGCTAACGCATCTTCCGGTATATTTTGCATCTTAGATATTTGTCTGGGATGCTTATTCTTAAAAACATCTACGCTCACTCCTGTTATGTTCCTCAGATGAGCTGGTA
>NC_089749.1:59491016-59528516 GCF_040412425.1 Macrobrachium rosenbergii | reverse complement strand
TGAATAAGTGAATAAATCAATACATAAATAAATGTTGTTTTATATAAGGGGAGTCAGATTCAAGAAAATTAAGAGGATGTTTTGAAGTTCTCCGTAAAACACAGAGGAATTATTCGACAAATGGAACGATAATATTCATGATATGTGCCAATGATGTGTGTGTGTATTCATGTGTGTGTGTTGACCAGGAGAGAGAGAGATGCCTAAGATAATGATCAGAGGTAAATCACAACTATCAATCGGAGATGATCAAAACTGTAAAAAAAGAAAAAGCATTTGCCAGTTCTCGTAATCGAAAGCATCAACAGAAACTCAGGCGAAATTCCACCTGTCAAAACAGCGATGCTTTTTCATAACAGGATATAAAAGAAGCATCGGCATCAGGACCGCGACAAAAGCATTCATGAACGGGTTCGAAAATCCCGCGCAGCAGTCAGCCATGATGATGGTGAAGAGATTTATTGAAAGTTTTCAAGATGATAAATGACTAACGGAAGATTTATTCAGTTTATTTTGTTTATTCTACTTTTTACGCCTGTACTGAGTTTTTTTACCCGTTTTATCAGACAGAAATTTTGCCATCTTATAAAAACACCGATGTTTACAGACATTCATTGCACACACACACACACACACACAAACACGCAGAAATATATACATATATACGGTACATTCACACATACATACAAGTATATATATATATATATATATATATATATATATATATATATATATATATATATATATATATATATATATATATATATATGTTATATATATATATATACAAGACAGTATGCATCTGGTGATGTTTATAATCTTTTATGAAAAATGGAATCCTCCTACGAGGAACTAAATCTATTCGCATACTTAAATGCAACTACATAAGTGAACATTTATTCAAATGTAATTATAAGAAATGCATATTTAATAGTGGCCACCTCTCAGCCGCGCCAGTTGGGGACGTGGACAGGTTTTTGTCTCCTGCAAATGCCACACGCCAAGGAGGAGGAGGAGGGGGAGGAGGAGATGAGGAGGGAGGAGGAGGAGGAACAGGATGAAGAAGAGGAACAGGGAGAGGAGGAACAGGAGAAGGAGGAGGAGGAACAGGAAGAAGAGGGGGAACAGGAGGAGGAGGAGAAAAAGGAACAGGAGGAACAAAAGGAGGAACAGGAGGAGGGAGAGGAGGAACAGAAGGAGGAGGAACAGGAGGAGGGTTCCAATTGCCACCTTTGGATTCTTGTACACCATCAACTGTATTTGTAGAAAACTTCATCTTGCTGTCCAACCACTCTAACTCCCTTTTCACCCCTAAGCACTGATTGGCCAAAAGTACACACCCAGTGCTTGGCTTGACAAAAAAAGTTAAGTATACCTTAGTTTAACCAGACCACTGAGCTGATTAACAGCTCTCCTAGAGAGGGCTGGCCCGAAGGATTAAACTTATTTTACGTGCCTAAGGACCAGCTGATTACCTAGCAGCGGGACCTACAGCTTATTGTGGAATCCGAACCACATTATGGCAAGAAATTAATTTCTGTCACCAGAAATAAATTCCTCTAATTCTTCATTGGCCGGTCGGAGAGTCGAACGCTGGGCCAACAGCGTGCTAGCCGAGGAACCCAAAATGAAGAACTGCCTATATAAAGCTCATTAAAACCAAAATGGTTATCTTTCGACTGTGTCTGTCCTTGAGGCCACTTTTGTCTCCTACCTAATCTTTCCTCGCCTCGATTAAGAATTCTTTCTGCATGTCTACGTCTCTCTCTCAGGCTTCAATATAGCTATCATATCTAACCAGTTCCTTTTGTGATATCTGTTCCAATCACGCGGTGCACTGTAGGCATTACTTGAGGTTCTTTGCAGCGGCCTTCCGTCCGTAGCTGCAACCCCTTTCATTCCTTTTACTGTACCTCCGTTCATATGTCTTCTTCCATCTTACTTTCCTCAGCCCTCTCCTAATAGTTGTTTCGTAGTGCAAGTGCTTTGAGGTTTTCTTCCTGTTACTTAACCTTTCAGACCTTTTCACTCTCAATTTCCCTTTCAGTTCTGAATGACGTCATCACAACCCAGGAAGGGCCTTTGGCCTACATTTTATATTCCATTTCATATTTGTTCAAACTCCTTTAACAATAATTAACACAAATTTTGCTAATTCGTGTTTGTTCATCCTTCGAACCCCTCTTCAAATGAATATCATTCTTCAACAAGTACTGTACATCATTATTAGGATAATTCAATTTCTTTCGTTTCGAGAAGTTAAGAGGGCATTGTGGCTATTAGAATTACATATTATGTGTCTGGTAAAAGTGACCAGTAGATTCTACATATATATTTCAGCCTAAAAGTGTTTGGCAAAAAACGATTGCCCACTTGGCTACGATGGTGAGGATGGGTCTATTCCAGCTCTAATAAATATATCTGAAAACATTGGTATTGTATGTACGAGAGGTGATAGACTTTTTATCCTTTCTCGTAGCCAGGACGGAGGTGACCTCCTGTGAATATGGATAGGTTCGCTTCCCGCGACCGGCGTTCACTGGCTCTTCAATTTCTTTCGTTTGGATACACTCGATGTTGTAGTTACAAGCATATCCAAAAAGCGTTCGAGAAGTTAAGAGGTCATTGTGGCTATTATTTACATATGTGTCTGGTAAAAGTGACCAGTAGATTCTACATATATATATATATATATATATATATATGTATATATATATATATATATATATATATATATATATATATATATATATATATATATATATATATATATATATATATATTCCTGTTACTGGAAAGATTGGGAGCCGTACATAGCTATCTTTATTCTCCTCAGAAAAATTCCCCACATCATAACGGGTAATGAGATGAGGCAATTTGCATATTAAATCTCTCTCTCTCTCTCTCTCTCTCTCTCTCTTCTCTCTGTCTCTCTAACCTCTCTCTAATAATATGTAATATATAACCCTAATTAGTTCTGCAGTTTTTAAAGAGATTTAATTAAGTGGGTCACCTGCGTCGTGATTTAGATTTCTTCATTACTAAGAGATGTTATCTATTTTGTTCATAGAAAGAACATAATTATTCATAAAGATTTCTCAAAATTCCCTCGCCATTGTTCTTCACTGATGAAACGATATTTGTAAAAAGAGTATGTTGCCCCTTGTATGTGAATCCTTTTTCAAACATACGCTCTCACAAAACATTCACAAACCTTTGCGTATTTTGCGTTATGAATTACCGTCGAACAGAAAAACTTGTAAGAGTATGTTGCCCCTTGTATGTGAATCCATTTTCATACATAAACATATTCACAATCATTCACAAACCTTTGCGTATTTTGCGTATGAATTATACCCCCACCCCTAACATTGTGCTAATTTAAATTCCGTATGTGACGCAATTTGGAGCTTTGTAGTTACTAAGGCCTTTATCCACACAGATTCTGAAGGGCAGAATTTGGTCTCATTTGGAAAAAAAGCTCTGGCAGATAAAAAAAAAAATTGGAAAAATAGGGAGTGCGGAAAAATATATACCTTAGACCAATGTAGTGGATAATGTTTCATTTAGAGAATACTCATATATATATTATTATGATTAGCAAGAATTCGCTAGCAAATTGCCTCCCCCCCCCTCCTTTGTTGTGGTTGGTTGTTCTGTTGTGTTTCATTTACTGCCAGCCGGCCAGATCGATAGACCATCTGTCTATCGACTTAAAAACAAGGGTTTAAAAGATTAAAGGCGCTCCCAATTTTTGATAAAGATCTTTCCTTCGAGGCAAAAGTAATCTGGCTTGGGTGTCTCTCCTACAGGCCAAAAACCTCCCCTGCGGGCAGCAGGTGCAATGAGTCAAACATCTGTGTTGGGCGCACCCCTGCCCCATAGGAGGGGATAAAAGCAAAAGCCCACGAGGTCTCGACACACACTCGGGCTGGAAGATATGGAGTGAACTTGTGAAGACGTCCCCAACACCTGGCCCCATCGATGCCCTTGCATCCCTAACCACGTGGCCCTTTCAAAGTATACTTCTCCTCGTGCCCTTCAACCGTATTCCTCGAGCCCACACGCCATTGCTTGGAGTTTCGAGGAGTCCCCATCCCTTGCCCCTTTACGGAAGCCCTTGCATCTCACCACGTGGAAGAAACTCGCCCTCGGAAATCGCAAGTCATCCACGGACTGCCTTCTACGCGCCCTCGGAAAATCTGCTAAGGTAAAGTGCCCTGGAAGAGCCCCATTTCAGTCACGCTTTTGTCTAGTAATATTTTCTTAAAGAGAAAGCCAGAAATCTCCCTTGTCTAATGTCCGTGCGCCTCTTGCATCGGCAGTATTAATTCTTTATTACTCCTTTGGCACCCTCAGTGCAGCCTCGAATTCATTATTCTTTTGTCTATTTTCATTACTGGCGTATAATGTGCATATCTCTCATTTCAGAGGGATCCTATTTCGTGGAAGCTTCTCGGACTGTGTCTGGAATCCCCCAGTTTCATTCAATCCTGTAGGAATCTCCTTCAGGATAGTAATCTACTTGAGTTCCTCTTTATCATTTATGTAAATACACTCCTTTAAATTTGCCCACGTGTTTTACGTAATATTTCCCTCAGTAACAAGAGCCCTATGCTCATATGAAATTCTCCTTTGTTTTCCTCTTTTTTACGTTTTCCCGTACCCACGAAGTCAGAATCACAAGGCTAAATTACCTTAAATTGTTGCTACCTGTCTCACAGAGCATATTTCAAACTAAAACCACGGAAAAACGTAAAAATGGCGACCTGGCCATAGATCTCGTTTTGCAGTTGCAGTTCCCTAGTGTTGCTTTATTGCATTTGCAACTTGCCAGATCAGCTATTAGCAAAGCTAAGCTGGGTACGAGACAATTACGAACCTTTTGTAAAAACCAGCACACAGATCCAGAAAATTCCACGTAAGTAATGTGTTTATCTTAGCAAAACCTTTTACAATCGTGACTGTTCCTAGGAATTAGAAATAGGGACGCATGTATTCACTGAGAGAAAAGAACCGCCGTATTAGATTCGTTAATGCATGCCTTTCAGGATAGGTAGTTAGGAAATAACCAGTGCTAACCATCCTTTGCTTCGAGGAATAGTGCGAAATTCCTCTTTGTTAAAATCCTTGCCATATTCTTGCTTCGAGGAATAGTGCGAAAGAAATTCCTCTGTGATAACTTTTACTTCGCATTTCGAATTAGCGAACTGTTATTTAGGCGCGAATAAAATTCCCACGTGGGACACGACGAAGTCAGCTTGCATTGCTGAAATTCTCTTAGTGTAGAGTGTAGTTAGAATTCGAGTTAGGTGTTAGGAAAGCGAAATTTAAACTCCGCTTATAGGGAAAATTACTAGGCCGTTGTACTGTTATCCTCTCAGACGACTGGGATATTCCCGGAATCCCAGACGGTATATAAATATACGGGTTCATTCACCCAGAATCTAAAAATACCTCCGGTGTTGGCCAAACGACCTGCACCCCCCCCCCCGCCCATGCCCGCGTGTGTAGCATTTTTTTCCCCCATTCATTTCCCAGCATACATTTTTCTTTGGGTTTCCCGTTAGTAATTTCTAAGTCCTAAGGGACGAATCGTAATTCCAAGTCCTAAGTGACTCCTAAAATTCTACGTCGCACGTGGCGAGAATTCCTCCAAATTCCACAAATTCCAAGTCCTAAGTGACTCCTAAAATTCTACGTCGCACGTGGCGAGAATTTCTCCAAATTCCAGTCCTCAGAGACTCCTAAAATTCTACGTCGCACGTGGCGAGAATTTCTCCAAATTCCAGTCCTCAGAGACTCCTAAAATTCTACGTCGCACGTGGCGAGAATTTCTCCAAATTCCAGTCCTCAGAGACTCCTAAAATTCTACGTCGCACGTGGCGAGAATTCCTCCAAACTCCAGTCCTCAGAGACTCCTAAGATTCTACGTCGCACGTGGCGAGAATTTCTCCAAATTCCAGTCCTCAGAGACTACAAAAATTCTACGTCGCACGTGGCGAGAATTTCTCATTCCTGCGGGAACCCAAAATTAAGTCCTTTTGAGACATTGTATAGTGTAATTCACACACATCTAAGCCCTTACGGGACTGATCATTCTAGTTCGTTAGAACAACTCCTTAACTTCACGCTACAGCCGGCCAAGTCCGAGCGTGACAAAATCCCACTACGTCTTCCGAGACGCATATTAAGAATTCGTTCGCCAAGAACAACCACGTCTTTCCAAGACACATCCAATTTTAACAAAAGGTCTCCTCAGACTTACTAATCAACTGTCTTATTCAGACAGATCCATTCTCCTGCAGTCTGAACCATTGAGTGTTGCAGATTCCTGCAATTGAGTCTTTTCAGATAACCTGAGTCTTTTCAGACATATCATATAACCATTATTTCAAAATGGCTAATACCAGAGCCCTACAAAATGAGGATTTCAAATTCTACATGTCCGCTGGGAAGGACATGGGACTATCGGGCAAGATCTGAGAGCATGGGTTCAAGAGCAGTGGAGATGCCAAGGCGGAGAGAGCAAGAGAACGTGAAGAGAGAGAGAAACGTGAGGAGAGAGAGAGGCAAGAATTGCCCAAGAGCAGGAGAAGGAAAAAGAACGTGCAGAGAGGGAGAGAGAACGTGCAGAGAGGGAGAGAGGAGAACGCAGCTCAAGAACAACGGGAGGAAAAAGAACGTGCAGAGAGGGAGAGAGAACGTGAGGAGAGAGAGAGAGACAGAATCGCCCAAGAGAAAAGGGAGGAACGAGAATGGGAAGATCGAGAGCGACAGCGCGCCCACGAGCTCCAGATGCTAGAACGACAGCCCGCCACCCCCCCGCCCCCTGCCGCGGGGATGAGTGCCCTCAGCCAAGCTCACTCATTCATGCCAAAATGGACCGAGTCCGAACCCGAAGTATGGCTTGAAAGGGCCGAACGAGTCCTGGAGTGCTGCGATCTCTCCCCCGCGGAACTCTCCCTTGTTCTCACTAAATTCCTGGGCGGAAAGGCCCTCGTTGAATACCACGCCCTTCCCGCAGACGATCGGGGAAACTGGGAAGCCGTACGCCAAGCAGTTACGAAGGCGTACGAGATTACCCCGAGCGGTGGAGGAGACGTTGGAGAGAGCAGCCCAGAGAAGCAGGCCAGACTTGGTCCGATTGGGCGTACCATTCGGAGCGGGGCGTTGACAAAATGGCTCGATTCCGGGAGCCACTAACACCGCCGAGGTACTCGAGCGGTTTAAATTCGAGCATTTCCTGCGCTACGCCCCTCCTGCCCTCGCCACCCATATAGTGGAAAAAGCCCCAGCAACACTCACCGAGTGTTGCCGAATAGCAGATATGTGGGAAACCCACCACCCTCAAGAAGGATCCATGGGGCGGAAGATAAATCCCCGCCCCTCCTCGGAGGTTCAAATTCCCCAAAATGGAAACTCAGGCAAGCCCCTAACTTGCCATTATTGCAAGAAAACGGGGCATTCCTCCGAACAGTGCCGGAACAAGAAACCGGCTCCTCTCTCCCGGAAAACCGACAAATAACTCGCCTGCGCCCTCCACAGGGGCAGCGCGGAAAGACTTTAGCCAGACCTTTTGCACGGCGTGCAAGGTCTATGGCCATTCTCCCGCATGGGCGAAATGCCCACACAATAATAAATCAACTACTCCCACCGTCGCCTTGGCCGTCACAGATCCCAAGTCATTAGGCCCTCCCGCCGAAGGGCCTGTATACGTGGCCCCTCCACGAGGTAGCGAGCCCGCGCGCCGAGTCACTGCTTTCGAGGACTCGGGCGCACTGAGTTCCCTACGGAGCTATCGTCAATAGACGAAAACTCGTCACGATCGAGGGAATAAATAAATTTAAAATGATACTCCCTACGGTCCAATTGAGAGTCACAAGACCTCACCAATCCAAAATTTGCAATCTTGCAGTAGCAAGCCATCTCCCGGAGGCTATGACGTCATCCTGGGACAGGACTTTCAGTCCCCACCGAAATCACGACAATCTAGGGGTCCCCATTCCCCGAATCATTCCGCGGGCGCGAGTAATCCTCCCCGCTTCTCCCCTCAGCCAAGACTGGCGCCCCTGGGTACCAGGAGGACGTGCAGTCCCCACCAGTGCCACCTGAGTACGATGTACAGTGGCCCCCTCGATCGGTTCCCGATCCAATTCCAGTGCCCGGCCCTGCCTCAGTGCCAGTGCCAGGGCCCCCAATCAGATCTCCCTTCAGGAGATGCCAAATTCCTGCCGGTGCCACTTGCACGCCCGAGCAGGGCCAAGCTTCGTCCGTCCTGACCGACGAGCCCAAGAAACCTCTGATAGCGCCTGACTCTGCCCTAGTGCCAGCGCCAGAGCGCTCGCCGATCTCCATTCACGGGATCCAACTCAGGACCCCCTCTTTTCCCCGGCCTGGCACCGCTACCAGCGTCGGTCAGAGAGACGGTTCCTCCCGACCACCGCGAAGCTCACCTGCAGGTGCGGCCTCGCAACCCGTGCCTGAGCTGGTCAACGTTACCTGCGAGCCGCTCACGCCCCCCCCGACCACCTCCTCTCTGCCTCAGCCCGTCGCCGACGCAATTGCAAGTCAGGATTCTGCCATATCTCACTTGGCGATGAACTACAAGAGCCGCGACGGATCATGGTAGAACCCCGCACGGAACACTCCTGCGTCAGCTGTCGCATCAGCAGGCCCAGGTGGTGCTCCGTGCCGCCCTCCGGTCGCGGCCCTCCGCTTCCCGGCCGAGGACGACTGTCCCATTAAGAAAGACTCGAGGCGAAATTACCACGGGCGTGGGACATTCCAGGTAATTTACAAAGAGCTCTAGAGCTCCCATGGCACCTGTGCCGCCATTTCATTTTTTCGAAGGTCTTGGCACCCCTAATCCAGAAGGGGATGTCAGACCCTCCTCTATCTTCCTCCGTTCCTCAGGAACTTCTATCTCTTATCACCTTCTATTAATCTTCCCTTAAATTATCACCACAAGAGGCAATTAAATACGGGATACCATTCCCCACACAATGTATAAATCATTGAGAATAACAGAGTGAGAAGTGGCACGCCTTGCGCCCATACCTTGGCACCGGGCGTGCGTGTCAGCCCCTTCCTGAAGGAGTCGCGCCCTTCGGTGCACTTTCTCGCCCTGGGACTGAAGTGATAGTCCGGGCCGTAATTTATAAGCGTGGGACGACAAATTCCCGCCTAACACAATAAAAACCCTCACTCTTTTTCCCTTAGCTCTTCTGCCAATATCATTTACTTTCTTTTAGTCATTTAGTTATCTTTATTTTAATGAATCGCGAGTCATAAACTCTTGCCCTTGTGATTTAAATGCCCCTTTTCGTAAGCTCTGAGGGACGTGTCCCGCCTTTCATATGCGGTCAAGTTTCATTCGTAACGTCTTGGTAATTTTCCTTTTGTTATTATTATCCCTTTTCCCCCTTCCATTCCTTCCAAGATCCCTGTTTGTCCTAAGACCCCACATCTTGTCTGCTCGCCCCGTCATAACATGGAGTACTCGAGTGGGCAGTGGACGCATAAAATTAGCGTAGTTTAAGGTTAGCGAATTAAAACCTCGCGAATACTCTCGCCCGCACACAACTGTCAAATTCCCGGTGTGTGGGTCTTCCCTCAGCTCGCGTTGAACGATAGCTGAGCAAAGCACGTTAAAACGAAGATAAATTATCAATGCGAATTTGTATAGTCATTACAATATGGTGTAAAAGGGGATGTCATTTACTAAAATAAACGCTGTTTTTCATTTACACAGCCTCTTCAAGGCAGATTGTACTAACCGCATGCATTTTATCTAAAATTAAGTAACCGTGTATTTTAATTCTTGAACAATAACCTTTCTTTTCATTTGTTGGCCATAGCCTCATATACGTGGTCCTATAATTCACAATTGTTCGAGTCACATTATAAAGTTACCAGTGGGTAACCAAATCTAAAGTAATTATTCTTTTGCAAGTGTTTAAATCACTTTGCGTTCTGTTAACGAAAATTGTCCCAATGTGTTATTAAAAGTAATGTCACAGCTTCATAAAACCTTTAGTAGTAAAGTTCATTGCAAGGCAGAATGTAGAGTAACGTAAAGCACTTGCCGCTCATTCTTGAATATCGATGTACACACCCGAAGGAGGTATGTACATCATCTTGTATGGGGAGGTATTATGATTAGCAAGAATTCGCTAGCAAATTGCCTCCCCCCCCTCCTTTGTTGTGGTTGGTTGTTTTGTTGTGTTTCATTTACTGCCAGCCGGCCGATCGATAGACCATCTGTCTATCGACTTAAAAACAAGGGTTTAAAAGATTAAAGGCGCTCCCAATTTTGATAAAGATCTTTCCTTCGAGGCAAAAGTAATCTGGCTTGGGTGTCTCTCCTACAGGCCAAAACCTCCCCTGCGGGCAGCAGGTGCAATGAGTCAAACATCTGTGTTGGGCGCACCCCCTGCCCCATAGGAGGGGATAAAAAGCAAAAGCCCACGAGGTCTCGACACACACGCGGGCTGGAAGATATGGAATGAAGACGTCCCCAACACCTGGCCCCATCGATGCCCTTGCATCCTAACCACGTGGCCCTTTCAAAAGTATACTTCTCCTCGTGCCCTTCGACCGTATTCCTCGAGCCCATACACCATTGCTTGGAGTTTCGAGGAGTCCCCATCGCCTTGCCCCTTTACGGAAGCCCTTGCATCTCACCACGTGGAAGAAACTCGCCCTCGGAAATCGCAAGTCATCCACGGACTGCCTTCTACGCGCCCTCGGAAAATCTGCTAAGGTAAAGTGCCCTGGAAGAGCCCCATTTCAGTCACGCTTTTGTCTCGTAATATTTTCTTAAAGAGAAAGCCAGAAATCTCCCTTGTCTAATGTCCGTGTGCCTCTTGCATCGGCAGTATTAATTCTTTATTACTCCTTTGGCACCCTCAGTGCAGCCTCGAATTCATTATTCTTTTGTCTATTTTCATTACTGGCGTATAATGTGCATATCTCTCATTTCAGAGGATCATATTTCGTGGAAGCTTCTCGGACTGTGTCTGGAATCCCCAGTTTCCTTCAATCCCGTGGAATCTCCTTCAGGATAGTAATCTACTTGAGTTCCTCTTTCCCGTACTGATATCATTTATGTAAATACACTCCTATAAATTTGCCCACGTGTTTTACGTAATATTTCCCTCAGTAACAAGAGCCCTATGCTCATATGAAATTCTCCTTTGTTTTCCTCTTTTTTACGTTTTCCCGTACCCACGAAGTCACAATCACAAGGCTAAATTACCTTAAATTGTTGCTACCTGTCTCACAGAGCATATTTCAAACTAAAACCACGGAAAAACGTAAAAATATATATATATATATATATATATATATATATATATATATATATATATATATATATATATATATATCAAACTACTTTACCGAAGCCGCACAAATACGTTTGCTTTACATGTCGGAATTTCCCTTCCTAATGTCTAATCTCTCGAGCAGAATCAAAAACTGTCATTCAAAGTCAGACGCCACAGCTACTGTCAGTTTTTGTGATAATATCTGGTCGAGTTTTCGCTGCTGCAAATCGAAGCTTTGTCATTCCGGGTGTGTTTTTTTTACCTTTTTTTTTTTACACTTTTGTCGAGTGCGAATCAAAAACTTTTTGATTGCTGTAGTTTGGTTGTCAGTGCTAACATATTCTGGTTATAAATTCGTTGCCAGTAAGTCAGCGTAAATATTAACCAAACCCTTCACTCTCTCTCTCTCTCTCTCTCTCTCTCTCTCTCTCTCTCTCTCTCTCTCTCTCTCTCTCTCTCTCTCAGAAGCAAAGTTCATTCTTTCGTTCACTAATGAGTGGCGTTTTTCGATAGTGATTTAATTTTACTGAAGTTTCATGCACAGTAAAACCATGATTGCAGTTGTTAACAAAAGGCCGTATGTATGCATGTACATACGGCCTTTTGTACATATGTATATATACTATATATACATACATTTGTACATATATATATATATATATATATATATATATATATATATATATATATATATATATATATATATATATATATATATATATATATATATATATATATATATATATATATATATATATATATATATATATATATATATATATACACACAGGTCGAAGGTACTTCTGTGCCCACAATGTACCACGAAAGAGGGTTCAGACGCTCATTTCCACAACACAGTTTCCACCCTAATTAAAAACAGTCAGATTCATTGATAAAAGCGACGCTCCTTTATCAGTTGAAGGGTCCGTCATGATTAGCTGTCCCTTCCCTCTTGGTAAACCCGACGCCTGAACTTATAAGTCAGCGTTTTCCGAAGGAACTTGAGGCCATTTCACTCGAACGATGCAATTTCACGGCGGCTTAACGGCAGAAGCCGGGCAGCGGGAACCACTTCCCCTCCGCTGGCCTTGGAAAACTCCCCGTTTGACTTCCTGTGTGCCCTCTAAGGAACCGGATATACAGTAAAGTCTATGTTTTTTTTTTATGAAATGAATTGGTGAACTGGATAAACTAACGCTCACATCCCAGTATTATTATTATTATTATTATTATTATTATTATTATTATTATTATTATTATTATTATTATTATTATTATTATTATATGTTTCTATAAAGATATGTATGTACTGTATGTATGTATGTATTTAAGTATGTATGTATGTATGTATCTATGTATGCATGTTTGTATATATGTATCCATGGTCACAAAGGATTGTTACTTACACCAATTTAGACAAAGATTATTGTTCTATCAGAAGAGTTGCCTTTCCCAACTGACTCTCTTCTATTCCTGTACCGTAGGCATATTTTTCAGACTGTAGGCGTCTTTGGCCTTAGGGCACAGTGCAGTGGTCCAGTGGAGACTGCTCCAGCATTATTATCATTACAGATGGCTCCTAATACTCCATATTCCCCTACTGAGTGCTGCGCTGCCTTGGGGAATGGTGCATCTAGTATGCAGACCCATTGGTGCTTCCTGTTATAACAATATCCACGTAGTGTTGCGTGCTACAGCTGCAGAGTTTATATATATATATATATATATATATATATATATATATATATATATATATATATATATATATATAAATTTCTGACTCACGTCGGGATCAACCCAGGTCTCTCAGGTGGAAAGCAAGGGCGTTACCCACTGGGCCATACAAGTCTAAAAGAAGTTGGAACCTGAGAGCAACTGCACCCAAGGAATTACCTGGGCAAGCTAACTGCTTGCATACCAGCGAGTTTTCCCCAACTTCCCGACTCAGCAATGACCCAATAGACAACATTTCATTCAATTATCCTTCTGAGTGAATAAGATAGAAATCATCAACACACAATCACGTGTGGAACAGAAATAAATTTCTGACTCACGTCGGGATCGAACCAGGTCTCTTAGGTGGAAAGCAAGGGCGTTACCCACTGGGCCATACAAGTCTAAAAGAAGTTGGAACCTGAGAGCAACTGCACCCAAGGAATTACCTGGGCAAGCTAACTGCTTGCATACCAGCGATTTTCCCCAACTTCCCGACTCAGCAATGACCCAATAGACAACATTTCATTCGAATTATCCCTTCTGAGTGAATAAGATAGAAATCATCAACACACAATCACGTGTGGAACAGAAATAAATTTCTGACTCACGTCGGGATCGAACCCAGGTCTCTCAGGTGGAAAGCAAGGGCGTTACCCACTGGGCCATACAAGTCTAAAAGAAGTTGGAACCTGAGAGCAACTGCACCCAAGGAATTACCTGGGCAAGCTAACTGCTTGCATACCAGCGAGTTTTCCCCAACTTCCCGACTCAGCAATGACCCAATAGACAACATTTCATTCGAATTATCCCTTCTGAGTGAATAAGATAGAAATCATCAACACACAATCACGTGTGGAACAGAAATAAATTTCTGACTCACGTCGGGATCGAACCCAGGTCTCTCAGGTGGAAAGCAAGGGCGTTACCCACTGGGCCATACAAGTCTAAAAGAAGTTGGAACCTGAGAGCAACTGCACCAAAAAATTACCTGGGCAAGCTAACTGCTTGCATACCAGTGAGTTTTCCCCAACTTCCCGACTCAGCAATGACCCAATAGACAACATTTCATTCGAATTATCCCTTCTGAGTGAATAAGATAGAAATCATCAACACACAATCACGTGTGGAACAGAAATAAATTTCTGACTCACGTCGGGATCGAACCCAGGTCTCTCAGGTGGAAAGCAAGGCGTTACCCACTGGGCCATACAAGTCTAAAGAAGTTGGAACCTGAGAGCAACTGCACCCAAGGAATTACCTGGGCAAGCTAACTGCTTGCATACCAGCGAGTTTTCCCCAACTTCCCGACTCAGCAATGACCCAATAGACAACATTTCATTCGAATTATCCCTTCTGAGTGAATAAGATAGAAATCATCAACACACAATCACGTGTGGAACAGAAATAAATTTCTGACTCACGTCGGGATCGAACCCAGGTCTCTCAGGTGGAAAGCAAGGGCGTTACCCACTGGGCCATACAAGTCTAAAAGTTGCTCTCAGGTTCCAACTTCTTTTAGACTTGTGGCCCAGTGGTAACGCCCTTGCTTTCCACCTGAGAGACCTGGGTTCGATCCCGACGTGAGTCAGAAATTTATTTCTGTTCCACACGAAATTGTGTGTTGATGATTTCTATCTTATTCACTCAGAAGGGATAATTCGAATGAAATGTTGTCTATTGGGTCATTGCTGAGTCGGGAAGTTGGGGAAAACTCGCTGGTATGCAAGCAGTTAGCTTGCCCAGGTAATTCCTTGGGGTGCAGTTGCTCTCAGGTTCCAACTTCTTTTAGACTTGTATGGCCCAGTGGGTAACGCCCTTGCTTTCCACCTGAGAGACCTGTCTGATCCTGACGTGAGTCAGAAATTTATTTCTGTTCCACATGATTGTGTGTTGATGATTTCTATCTTATTCACTCAGAAGGATAATTCAGAATGAAATGTCATTATTGGGTCATTAATGAGTCAAAGTTGGGGAAAATATCGCTGAGTATGCAAGCAGTTAGCTTGCCCAGGTAATTTATGGGTGCAGTTGCTCTCCAGGTTCCAACTTTTAGACTTGTATGGCCCAGTGGATAATGCCCTTGCTTTCCACCTGAGAGACCTGTTGATCCCGACGTGAGTCAGAAATTTATTTCTGTTCCACACGTGATTGTAGTGTGTTGATGATTTCTATATATATATATATATATATATATATATATATATATATATATATATATATATATATATATATATATATATATATATATATATATATATATATATATATATATATATATATATATATATATATATATATATATATATACACACACACACACACACACACACACACATATATATATATATATATATATATATATATATATATATATATATATATATATATATATATATATATATCGTATGCGGTAAATTTATCGATAGCAATTCATCGACAACAATTCATCGACAACAATTCATCGATTAGCAATTCATCGACCAAGCAATTTACCGATTCAATAATTCGTCGATTTACAGAAAAAATAAAAACATAATTCAAAGGTTTAAAAAAGAAAATAACCTATTCAACAATTCATCTATTTACAGAAAATAAAAGTTAAAAATAGCAAACCACCAATATAACAATTCATCTATTTACCAAAAAAATAATAAAAACAAAATTACGAGATTTTCCTTTTAAAGAGAAACAAAAATGCTTTAGTTCTTATCTTCAAGCCCTCGAGGATGGATATTCAGTTTGTTGAAACAGAAAAAGGCAGAAAAAAAACTGTTCGTGTGCGGCCATCTGTTCTATAGAGAAAAGAAGATCGAAGAGACTGTGCACTGGAAGTGTGAGAAATACTATAAAAATAACTGTCGAGCTCGAGTGAGTACATGCGGAAACACGATAATAAGGCAATCAAATGAACATAATCACGCTGCTAATGCAGCAAGTGTCGAAACAGCGAAAGTCTGTGAGAAAATTCGCGAAAAGGCAAAAAATACAACGGAGTCAGCTCATGCCCTATTTAGTGCAGCAGATAATTGCATATTTCATAAGAATCGTTCAGATAGTGAAACAAGCATGAAATTTTGCACAAGTGCTCTTTAAAGTTCCCTCTATCAGAAAAGGGCGCTGGCCACGCAAAAAAAAATATGGCGGCCAAATTCAAGATGGCGGCCAGTATCGACAGATTTTGGCTAATTTTTCACTAGAATGGCATGTATTTGCTTCTAGCAATATGGTAAAACTCTTCCATACTATTTCTTGTGAATATTATGTTTCTGTAGCTTCCCAGTACAGTTTACCTTTAAATATGGGGGGCTATATGGCTGCCAAGAAAAGGTAGAAACAATAATTATAATGAGAAATAATGCCCGTTCAACAATTATCGTTTTAAGCATGGATCTTGGTTTCTGTGGTTTTAGATCTAATGAGGCCATCTCTTTCGAATAACTCATCAATTTTGAAGGAAAATTAATAAATGTAAAAGAGTGTATGTCTGCACACAACCAGGGCACACTGGTGACATCACTGCCGTGTAACTCAGCATGGGGTTCAGTGCCAGCTAATCCAGCTTTACTAATCCTGTAGTCTTAGACTAGTAGTTTGTAGTATAGTTTAGTTTAGTGTCCCAAATGCTTTCTAACAGCCCCAGACCAGCTATAGTTAGATAGCCGCACCTGAATAGACAGGATGTGCCAGCGGAGAGCCGAGCCAAGGGTATGGGGGCTGTACATGATGGTTCATGTACTTACCCGGATGGTGTACAGATCACACGGGACTTAAATGGCACTGGATGAATGATCGGGCTAGGTGTAGGGAGACCGAACCTAGTTGAATCCCATACAGGAATGTGTGCTTTGTTTAAGGTGGTAAAAGGATAACCCTCGGCATTAATCAAAAGTGAAATCATGGCAGAATGTGATGCCAATCCAATATTGAGCAGTAGAAAAACAAACTGGAGTTTGTGTTGTCTTTGTCAGAAGGACAAAAGAGGTGAGCATGACATCACCTCCAAGTCATCATGTCCTAGACCATGATGGGTACACAATGCTGGCAAGGAACATTCCCATGTTCAGTGAAATTAATGAAATGCCACTGATAATGGATCCAGCAAGGCTGGATGAAGGTGATGGCATAGAGGCCACTCTCAGGAAAAATGCAGCAAAATACCATGTGAACTGTCGCTTGTTGTTTAACAACACTAAACTGGACCGTGCAAGAAAGCGACAATCCAATGACCAGACCAGCAACACTGAGACTAGTCGTGCAAAAACTGCGCCGAACCAGTCATGACAATGAAGTTTGCATTTTCTGTGAGAAAGTGGCACCTGCATCTGATCTCAGACAGGCTAGTACTAAGGGCCTTGACTTGAAATTGCGTGAATGTGCAGAGATACTTAGTGATGGCAAGCTCCTTGCTAAGTTGACTGGTGGGGATGTCATTGCACAGGAGTTTAAAATCACCATGCCTGTCTTTGTGCCCTCTACAACAGAAAAGGTCCTACCTGAGGAGCCTTGAGAAAGACCAAGGTAGCACTGAGTCAGAATCAGATGTGTATCCACTAGTTCTGTCAGAACTGATGACATACATTGTTGAAAACAACCTTTTGTTCAGATGATCCAGTCACATTTCGGCTGGCAGATATTTGCCACCTCTACCAACAACGTCTGGAACAATTAGGTGTAGAGTCACCAAGTGTAAATTCCACGAGACTCAAAGACAAACTTCTGGCAGAAATTCCAGAACTTGAGGCTCATAAATCTGGCAGAGATGTATTACTTGCATTTGAAAAGGATGTGGAAAAAGCACTTGCTCAATCATCTGATCTTTCAGAGGCAGTTATCATTGCTAAAGCAGCAAATATTCTCAGAAAGTCTATACTTGATCATCAGTCACGGTTTGATGGCACATTTTCTGAGGCTTGTGTACGAAATTCTGTGCCTCCTCTCCTGCTCCAGTTTGTAGGGATGGTTGAGCATGGGGCTGACATCAAGTCACAGTTACGATTTGGAGCATCAAAGTCAGACCAGGCCATTGCACAGCTCATGCAGTTCAACTGCTACTCCTGATACAAAGAGGAGCAACAACTCATAGACACTCCAAAGACAGAGAAACACCATTCCCAGTCTACATGGGACTCTCAGTCTATGCCAAAACCAGGAAGAGAAACCTGGTTGAAATGCTACATCAGTATGGCCTCAGTATCTCTTATGACAGAGTACTGGAGGTCTCTGCACAGTTAGGAGATGCCACAGTTAGCAAATATGTGGAGGAGGGTGTGGTCTGTCCCCAGTACTGCGAAAAGGGTTGTTCACCACTGCAGTGATGGACAACATCGACCACAACCCATCTGCAACTACTGCCACTACCTCCTTCCATGGAACTAGCATCTCCATATTTCAGCACCCCACCAAGGAGAACACTGGACAGGAAAGACAGCAACTAAAGTTTGCACCTGAGAAAGTGAGGTCGGTGCCTGAATTGCCGGACACATTCACAAACATCTCACCAGCTTCCTTTCAAACAAAGAACCCTGTGCCACCAAACACTGCAATACCAAAGCCACCCACAGATATCTTGGGGCCACAGCTTGCACTGGAGTATCAGTGGCTAGACAAGGTCATAGTCACCCAGGAAATAGATGATGCAGTGAATCTGACGTGGTCAGCTCATCACGCTTCAATGAAGAGAAGCCCAGAATTTGAAGTAACCATAACTTCATTGCTTCCTCTCCTGCGTGATCAGGCTCATTCTGTTGCTACGATCAAACACGTGATGCAGAAAGTGCAGGATGTCACTGATTTTCTGAACCCTGGCCAGATACCCATAATCACAGCTGATCAGCCAATCTATGCCGTAGCAAAAATCAGGTGCAGTGGCAGTGGCCTGATCAGTATGGCGAAGACAAGTATCTGGTAATGTTTGGTGGTCTGCACATTGAGATGGCAGCAATGACATCTCTTGGTACTCTTCTTCATGGCAGTGGTTGGACACGAGCTCTGGTGGAGGCAGGAGTTGCTTCATCTGGAACTGCAGAATCCTTCCCGTCAGCTGCAAGTGTAACCAGGACACGGCAGATGCACCAGGTTACAGCCTCTAGTTTGTACAAACTCCTGAGGACAGCATACACTGACTACTGTGCTGAGAAAGCAAACAACAATGAGCACTGCTGGCACTGTGGATGAGGCTAGACTTGATATGTTTGCCAGAAAACAAAGGGCATATGAGGCCATTCCACCAACCAGGGAGCTCTCCTCCAACACACCAAGCGTGCTGCGTACCAGGCTGGTTGTGTGTGGGGCAGGCCACCCAGTGTCAGCCACAGCCAGAGAACCCTGCTGAGTGGGGATGGCAAAAGTCTGGTGAAGCATGGCAAGTCCTCTGGACAACCAACTCGCCCTTAGCCAAGAGTTGCCAACAGCTTACCAAGTGTGGATGCAAAGCAGGCTGTCGGGAAAGGTGCAAGTGCTACAAGCTGGGTCTTCCTGCACAGCTCTGTGCACTTGCAAATGTGAAGTCTAGATAAATATTGCCCTCTCTCCAGTAGATAATCTAGCTTGAGCATCCAACGTGTCATGCTATGCCTACCTTCTTATCCTCGAATTTTTCAAAGGTGTAGGTTGAGAGACCTATACATAGATTGGTTGCGTTTAGTCCGTATTTCTCTTCTTTTCTTTTTATGGTTACAGTCTTAGACACAATGTTGTATGTGACCATACCATTACTATTTCAGTTGAAAATAGCATATTAGTTAAACTGTCTGATCACATGAATATACCATTAAATAAAAACAGTTGGTCTCTATGTCTGCTAGCGCTGTGGATAGAAAAAACTTTTATGGCAACCATTTTGTACGCCATCTTGGTTACAATTCATTTAGTAAGGGTTTTCAATAAAATGTGTGTATGGAACATTTTTATAACCTAAAAGTCGAGGTTAAAAAAAAAAAAAAAAAACTGGCATATTCCATCAATAGATGCTCCCAAACCAGTGAATCTCAACATAGATGGCGGCCATTTTGAAAAATAGCCGCCATCTTGGATTTTCAGGTGGCCAGCGCCCTTTTCTAAGAGAGCGTAGTCTTAGGAATGTTTGTGCCAAATTTCATGCTTGTTTCACTATCTGAACGATTTTACAGCAATCTGCTGCACTAATTGTCCGATGTTCTTGGAGAATGCAGTCAAGCAGCAATTGGTAAGCTTCCAAGCACTGACTGTATGAAAGGAACTGTGAGAAATATCCGATTTAAGAAGAACGATGGACCTAGCCTTCCAACACATCGAAAAGACATAACTTTCCCGGAAGGATTGACAAAGTTGTCAAATGGCGACGAGTTTTTGTATTTTGATTCTGGAAATGTTGAGGACCGAATATTAATCTTTGCGACAAAGAAAAGTCTTGAACTCTTGCTAAAGTGCAAACATTGGTACGCCGACGGAACGTTTAAATCGGTGCCTTTGTTGTTTTATCAATTATACACACTCCATGGACTGGAAGAAAATACATCTATTCCTTTAGTATACGCTTTGTTACCTGGAAAATCAAATAGAAATTACGTAACATTACTAGAAAATATCAAAAAGTTTAATCGTATGCAAGCACCGTTAACAATCACACTAGATTATGAAAAAGCTATGATTAAGGCTGTTAGTGAAGTGTTTAGCACCATACAGCAACGTGGGTGTTTTTTTCATTTTTCTCAATGCAAATTAAATGACCAAAGTAGTCAATCGATAAATTGATGAATCGGTGAATTGCTTGGTCGATGAATTGCTAATCGATGAATTGTTGTCGATGAATTGTTGTCGATGAATTGTTATCGATGAATTTTCCTAGACTCATATATATATATATATATATATATATATATATATATATATATATATATATATATATATATATATACAGTGTATGTATTGGTTGTAATTTCAATACCGATATTCACAGGATTTGTAAGAGCCTTAATACTATTTTGTTTTAATTTTTGCGTGCAATGCTTTGCTGCTTCTGTGCTTTTGTGAGTACATTTTATTTTTATGTGCAATTGTTCTCAGGCATTCTTTTCTCTGTAATCTTCCTTTGAAAGCTAATAAATGGCTTTTTTGTCTGTCTCTCCCTGGCCCCTTGTTGAACAAGAAAGAAAGCAAAACAAATAACAAAATCTATTGTCAGAGGTCAATATTCACCGGCCGAACGGGGGCCTTAATCCTCCATTGGGCCGATCTAACTCGTTTTAAAATTAAGGTTTGAACGAAAACTACGCAGATCAAGGCTGTTATCCCGGGATTTTCATTTATTTTTATATATACCCGGTTATTCTGGAGCGTTTCGTCATATTTTGTACATCCGGGTACTGAGTTTCAGACTTCTTATATTCTTCATTCGTTGTGCAGGATCTCTCTCTCTCTCTCTCTCTCTCTCTCTCTCTCTCTCTCTCTCTCTTTTTTGTTCTCTCTCTCTCTCTCTCTCTCTTATTCAAACCCCTCATATTCTTCTTTCACTAAAGGGTCTCTCTCTCTCTCTCTCTCTCTCTCTCTCTCTCTCTCTCTCTCTCTCTCTCTCTCTCTCATAGCATTGCCCGAACGAATGGATATTTGAAAGAGACCTCGTTCCCAAAATCTGGAATATACCTTTCATGTCCAGTCGTAGGTGACTGTTACCTCACACCTGACTGGCCTCAGGACCTCCTTCAGCTTTAAGGAGACAATTTGCAATAATATTCAAATGTCTGCGTGTCATAAGACCTTTTTTCTATTAGAATCGAAAAGTCCTTTCGATAAGAATTTTTGGGGACCGGAAGGATCGAAATCGTCCGAGAAGAGGCCCGGGGGGCGACTTCCCTTCGTCGTATATGACTCGGAAAGATGGATGGGGAGTTGGGAGATGGGATAAGCGTCTTGAACTGATTTTACGATTTTTATTGATTTCCGATGTATATATGTGCATATGTGTATATATATGTGTGTGTATGTATATATAATATATGTATATATATACATGTGTATATATATATATATATATATATATATATATATATATATATATATATATATATATATATATATATATATATATATATATATACCTAATCGGTCCAAAGGAACTTGTTTCAGAATACCTCTCTCTCTCTCTCTCTCTCTCTCTCTCTCTCTCTCTCTCTCTCTCTCTCTCTCTCTCTCTCTCTCTCTCTCTACAATGTGCTTTCTTATCTTTAGAATTTTTCGTGTCTTCAATAATTCAGAACGTGTGTTTTCTTATCTCTTTATAACCGTTTGTCTGCTGTATGTTTAAGAATGAATCTCTCTCTCTCTCTCTCTCTCTCTCTCTCTCTCTCTCTCTCTCTCTCTCTCTCTCTCTCTCTCTCTCTCTCTCTCATACACATATACAAAGCACGTCTATAAAAAGAAAGGCAGGACGACGCAGCTGGGAACTTGGGCAAACACATAAAACCCCGAATTTGATCAAAGCAGAGATATGGGCGTTTACATTACGACTTGGGTCTGTTCCTCCTAACTTTATTTTCTCTTCTATAAGTCGTAAGTTTTCTTCTTTTACAGAGCACAAAATTACTTTACCGCAATGATAGAGTGAAACTACCACATACGTGCACTCACAAACAACACACACATACACATTAGTGTTTGTGTGTATATATATACATATAAAAGGTGTGTATGTATGTATGTGTTATGTGTGCATGTGTATGTATGTAAGTGTACGTAAGTAGCTTCGTGCTCTATATGTGTGTGAATAATATTTTATTTACGAAATATAAGAGGCCAGCATTTATTTAATATCTGAGATTGAACACTTAGTCAGTATGCAGTGTTACCTGCATAGATGACTAGGTCAAGGTTCCCAGCGCCTTTTGCAAGGATCAGAATCATTTTGATCCTCACGAGAAATAATTCTGATCCATTTCTAATGCAATTGACATAAGTGAGACCAAAACTCATATTTTTTGCCAGTTAATTTTGAATCATGTACTTTTCACTAGGTTACAATAAAAAAAGTCCCCGATATTATAAGAAAAGAACAATTTCCCGTCATCGTTGTGATATACAACAAGGCTTTTTTTATCTAGCAATTTTCCCTCATCTTTGTGCCATAAAACAATATGGTTTTTTCTTTCCCATCTGTACTTTCCGTAGCAGACAAAAGAGCGCGTATTCACCAGGACCAAACCTGCCTACGTTCGCGAGAGTTCTGGCGCTAAGTGGAATGTTCTTAAGTCTTCGGAGAACCAACAACTGTTATACAATTATGCCTAAGGAAACAAACACGTTACACGCCTTATGAACTTCTCAACAAGATTATCGTCCGTCCGGCAGCAGTTTCTCTCTCTCTCTCTCTCTCTCTCTCTCTTGCTGGATGCGTCTCTGTCTTTCGCTGTCTCAATCTCTGTATAATCATGAGCAGTTCCTCACTAACCGATGTCTATCGGACGAGAGAAGGTAGGGACCTTTCCGCGATCGAATGGGAGTGATTTGAAAATAAAAATAAACTCAAACACAGAAGTTACAGTTGGTACAGACAGACAGACAGACAGAGAAAGCGGAAGTGAATGGCAGACAGACAGAGAAAGCGGAAGTGATTGGCAGACAGACAGAGAAAGCGGAAGTGAATGGCAGACAGACAGAGAAAGCGGAAGTGAATGGCAGACAGACAGAGCAAGCGGAAGTGAATGGCAGACAGACAGAGCAAGCGGAAGTGAATGGCAGACAGACAGAGCAAGCGGAAGTGAATGGCAGACAGACAAAGCAAGCGGAAGTGAATGGCAGACAGACAGAGAAAGCGGAAGTGAATGGCAGACAGACAGAGAAAGCGGAAGTGAATGGCAGACAGACAGAACAAGCTGGAAGTGAATGGCAGACAGACAGAGAAAGCGGAAGTGGATGGCAGACAGACAGAGAAAGCGGAAGTGAATGGCAGACAGACAGAGCAAGCCCAGACAGACAGAGCAAGCGGAAGTGAATGGCAGACAGACAGAGAAAGCGGAAGTGAATGGCAGACAGACAGAGCAAAAGTGAATGGCAGACAGACAGAGCAAGCGAAGTGAATGGCAGACAGACAGAGCAAGCGGAAGTGAATGGCAGACAGACAGAGCAAGCGGAAGTGAATGGCAGACAGACAAAGCAAGCGGAAGTGAATGGCAGACAGACAGAGAAAGCGGAAGTGAATGGCAGACAGACAGAGAAAGCGGAAGTGAATGGCAGACAGACAGAGCAAGCGGAAGTGAATGGCAGACAGACAGAGCAAGCAGAAGTGAATGGCAGACAGACAGAGAAAGCAGAAGTGAATGGCAGACAGACAGAGAAAGCGAAGTGAATGGCAGACAGACAGAGCAAGCGGAAGTGAATGGCAGACAGACAGAGCAAGCGGAAGTGAATGGCAGACAGACAGAGCAAGCGGAAGTGAATGGCAGACAGACAGAGCAAGCGGAAGTGAATGGCAGACAGACAGAGCAAGCGGAAGTGAATGGCAGACAGACAGAGCAAGCAGAAGTGAATGGCAGACAGACAGAGAAAGCGGAAGTGAATGGCAGACAGACAGAGCAAGCGGAAGTGAATGGCAGACAGACAGAGAAAGCGGAAGTGAATGGCAGACAGACAGAGCAAGCGGAAGTGAATGGCAGACAGACAGAGCAAAGCGGAAGTGAATGGCAGACAGACAGAGCAAGCGGAAGTGAATGGCAGACAGACAGAGCAAGCGGAAGTGAATGGCAGACAGACAGAGCAAGCGGAAGTGAATGGCAGACAGACAGAGCAAGCGGAAGTGAATGGCAGACAGACAGAGCAAGCGGAAGTGAATGGCAGACAGACAGAGCAAGCGGAAGTGAATGGCAGACAGACAGAGAAAGCGGAAGTGAATGGCAGACAGACAGAGCAAGCGAAGTGAATGGCAGACAGACAGAGCAAGCGGAAGTGAATGGCAGACAGACAGAGCAAGCGGAAGTGAATGGCAGACAGACAGAGAAAGCGGAAGTGAATGGCAGACAGACAGAGAAAGCGGCAGTGAAAGAGTGAAAGAGAAAAAGAGAGAGAGATATTGTGAGAGAAAAAGATATATACTCGTATATAGAGAGAGAGAGAGAGAGAAAGAGAGAAGGAAAAGTAGAGAGAGAGAGAGAGAGAGAGAGAGAGAGAGAGAGAGAGAGAGAGAGAGAGAGAGAGAAGAATCTTATCTCCTCAATTATCCAGTCTTCCTAATTACTCCCAGCGTTATAGAAATGAAAAGAAACAAAAGCAGGACTTTGCGGTCCCGTAATGGCGGATAAATTTCCCATCTGAATCTTGAGGATTTTCAGCCTCTCCACCAGAGGGCTTTTAAGAAACGGCTCTTTGATCTGCCGCGAAGTTTCTTGATTAAAGTTTTCTCTCCCTCTCTCTTTTATTCCTCTCTCCAATTTTGCATAAGAATTGGGTGTGTGCTTCGCTCTCCTTCTTTTGGGGTAAACACTGATTATGTATTACTTCTTCAAAGCCACTTTTCAGTTTTAAATCTTTATTAAATCTAATTCATCTTTAGACTGAGTAAGGGTGATGTAATTCTAGCTATTTTCATATCACTTCCACACAATTTAAACTATTGCCTCGTGTAATGCAGGGATGTATTACAATTCATTACGGGCTGAGTCAAGTTGTCCTGGTTGACTCAGATACAAATATCTGTTTTAAGTTTTTCATCAGAGCAAACTGTAAAATAAACTGCTGTAATTTTTGCATCATATAAAAAACCTTCAGTCATATCAAATTAATCATAATTCTTTCTCATTACTGTCCAAGTGTGGCTAAAGAGGAAAGTATGAAAAGCTAAAAAACATAAGCCTTAGAAGTTTCATCACTATGCCTTCCTGGGGGATCAAAAACTAATACAGAAAGAATTACAAGTCTTTGAGACTGTCTCTCGCTTGCCTGATTAAAATTGACTGACGTCTTGTGTGTGTGTGGGTGTGGGTGTGGGGCTTCTACCACAAATGAGATTTTATCTGTAATATTAATGACGGTCTTTTTTCACATTATGTTGACAGTAGGAAAATTAAGACTCTTCTAAAGCTGCTTTTTTTTTTAAGTGTTCAGGTTGCCAGACGGACGATAACTGAGTAGAATTATTTATAAACATGAATTATGAGGGCAATACACATTTCATATATGTAACACAACAGTTCAAAAGTGACATAACACAGAACTGGAATTGGTGTTGTCTTGGTGGGTAGACTTCCGTTTTTTATATACAGTTATGGTGTAAGGTCGGTCAGGCTGAGTGCTTGCAAAATTACAATATGTATATATATGTATATATATATATATATATATATATATATATATATATATATATATATATATATATATATATATATATATATATATACATATATATTTATATTTTCATTCATATATATATTATATTTTTCATTCAAGGAAAATATATTTTTTCCTTGAATGGAAATATCTATTTTCCTCGTAGGAAATATAAATTTTCATTGAAGGAAAATATATACTTCAGTTGCAAGAAAATGTATATTTCCCTCAAATGAAAATGTATATATTTCCATTCAAGAAAAATAATATTTTCCTCCTATATATGAATATATATATATTTTCATTCAAGAATATATATATATGAATATGTGTATATATATATATATATGTATATATATATATATATATATATATATATATATATATATATATATATATATATATATATATATATATATATATATATATATATATATATATAACAAGACGAGAGTCGTACGCTATATATTCCCATCACATTCCTTTTTGACGCCATTGTTTCGAGGAATCTTGAGAGAACGAAATGAAACTATTCCCCGGAATTCCTGATGCTTTAAATTCCACTGTCAGCGTGAAGGGGTGTGGTGGTGGGGGGGGGGGTGATATTATTCCCCCCGAGAACGTGCGGATAATGGCCAAATGAGCGCCTTCTGCTCCCAGCCGCAGGGCAAGCTGAATTTGGGCAATACCTCGGCTCTAATATATTTTAAGTATTTTCATGCCACTTGATTCCAGTGAGACAAAGATTAATATACCCGTTTGTTTCTGTCTGTGTGAGTCTCTCTCTCTCTCTCTCTCTCTCTCTCTCTCTCTCTCTCTCTCTCTCTCTCTCTCTCTCTCCCTGAAGTAAGTTTAAGTCTTGCAGTATCATTGAAATAAGTCTAATTATTATCTTACCACTTCAGTTAAGTGAGAAAAACTGTTATATCCCTCATCTCTCTCTCTCTCTCTCTCTCTCTCTCTCTCTCTCTCTCTCTCTCTCTCTCTCTCTCTCTCATCGCCTGAAATAAATTTATCATACCATTTCTTATATATATATATATATATATATATATATATATATATATATATATATATATATATATATATATATATATATATATATATATATATATATATATATATATATATATATATATATATATATATATATATATATATGTATATATGTATGTATGTATGTATGTATGTATTTATGCATAAACAGACAGTATATATGTATGTGTTTGAGTGTGTATATGGGTGTCTGAGCGCACGCGCGTTCAAATAAAAACCAGTCGAGAGAGAAACCGAAGTATCAGAAAAATGGCGGAAATATCCTTTATCGGGGTAAAAATGATCTCACATTCAGCGACGAATGTGTGCTCCCACAACCCCTTCTTCCCCCCCCCCCCCCCCCCACACCCCCGGCACCCCCAGATCTCTCCCCACAGCCGAGTGCCTTTGTCAACAGAATCTTTTTTTTTTTATCTTTTTTCTAAAATGCGATGGAATGGTGGTCACTGGCAGACCCTTCTCGCGCCTTCTTTGCAACGGCTCTCGCCTTTTTCTTTTCTTCCTTCAGGCGCTGCGGGAAGAAAGGGTTTGTTTCCATGGAGAGTATTTCTATATAGATAGACTGTTGTGATGTTTCTCTCTCTCTTTTTGTCTTCTAATACATCATGCATACATGAAAACACGTGCAAATGAACACATACAATATATATATATATATATATATATATATATATATATATATATATATATATATATATATATATATATATATATATATATATATATATAATATATATATATATATATATATACAATGCCCTCTTAACTTCTCGAATTCTTTGCGTTTTTTTTGGATATGCTTGTAACTACGAAGCCGTGACATTTCATTTCAACAAATCTCTTCAATTTCTTGTGTTTGGATGTCACGGCTTCAAAGGTACAAGCATATCCAAAAAAAAAGCTTAGAATTCGAAAGTTAAGAGGGCATTGTGGCTATTAGAATTACATATGTGTCTGGTAAAAGTGACCAGTAGATTCAGATATATATATATATATATATATATATATATATATATATATATATATATATATATATATTATTTGTTTGTGTGTTTTTTTTTTTTTTTTTTTTTTTTTGACTCACGTGAGGATCGAACACAGATCTTTCAATTGAAAGGCAAGGGCGCTACTACCAACTGACCCACACAAGATAAGCGTGTGGTGTGTGTGTGTGTTGTGTGTGTGTTTGTGTATTTGCGTGCAGAAAAAGAGAATGAGAGAGTATAAGAGAGGCGTAATTTACTCCCTCGCATCCAGGGACCCTCCGTCCGAAAGTCCTTTCAACATTTTTCCGAACGAGTTTTTCCCTGTGCATTGCATCGTCATTCTCGATGGGGCCGCGCCGCGGAAAATGGAGGTCATTCACGAAAGTGTTCGGATGGGGCCTCTCGGTGGAAGGGTGGGCGTCCTCTCCTAAGTCTTCTCCGGATGACGTATTATCATCTTCTCTTCTGATCTTACCTACGATATATCTTCGTCTTCTCTTGGTAATGGCGCCTTCCATTCAGTGAGAGATTTTGTTTCCATAAACAAAATCTCTCACTGTGCAATGCTTCAGACATCTGTATATAGGTCACTCTTTTAATATCAGAAATCTTGATCAGTTTCTAATTTTTGTTATGGGGGAGGGGGTAAAATTATTTATTTATTTCTGTATATACATTTTAAATGGTGATGCCATTTTGGAATATGCACATTTCTTTGCTTTTGGTGACTAGTGTAATTCTTGTTCCTCCAAAAATGACAGTCTTTTTAACCTTTGGCATTTATATATATATATATATATATATATATATATATATATATATATATATATATATATATATATATATATATATATATATATATATATATATATATATATATTTATTTATTTATATATATATAATATATATATATATATATATATATATATATATATATATATATATATATATATATATATATATATATATATATATATATATATATATATATATATATATATATATATATATATATATGTGTATATATATAAATGTATATATAGACATATATACACACATATATACACATATATTTGCTGAATTACGAAATATCATTTGACTTACATAAATTTGGCCATGAAGCCAAGTACTGGGACACTTTAAGCCATTGCAGTGTTTTAGGGGACAAGAGGGAGTTGGGGTGGTTGGACAGCCACATGGAAGAAAGGAAGTGGGAACGGGGGTAAAGTAAAAAGTGAAAAAGTTTGGTCACACAACCTTTAGTAGTGTACTGACGGCACCTCTACCCAACCGTACAAGGTACCGTCATTATTGAGATGGTAAATGCAAGCAGTAGGGAAGCGTGGAAAATAGAAAGGTTATATTTAACTTTTCCATAGAAACCCTCTGCGCCAGAAACGGTAAAATATATATAACATGTTTGGTTTTGACAGCTGCCTACGTTCCCGCTGTAATGTATGTAATGTGGTTTCCACTACAGTACAGCTGGGTGCCAGAAATACAGATCATTTTTATCCAGTCAGTTTATTTTGGTTTCGTCTGATGGTTCCCCGAGCGTCAGTATTCTTGTGGAAATGTTGAACAGCTTTCTTGTGGGGGAGAGAGAGAGAGAGAGACGGTTAAGATGACCAATAATTATTGTACTTCATTGAGCGTGCGTATAGACACTTCCATATTATAGATCAGATAACGTGAAAGCCATGATGAAAATTCTTTGTGTCTGGTGAGGAACAAAAACTGCTTCCCCAAGGAGTTTCATTTTGGCCACAACTGAAAGGTATAATAGTTTGCCAAGTACAGATGTGGAATCTTCTGCTCCGCAAATGTGTAAGCGAGGAGCAAATTCTTTCCTGCTCTCTGCTGCTGCTTCTTGACGTCTCCTGAATTCAGGTGCATCGGTTTTATTTTCTGTTCCCTTAAATTTATTCTTGTATTACCTTTCACTATAACTTGTCTATCTCTGCAGGCTGATTTCCCTTTGGAGGCCTCTTGGGTTTATAGCCGGTTGACTCTTACCATTAGGCTTTTCAGGTGAAGATTTAACCTTAAAAATACGGCAGGCTAAGACTAGGCCTATGCACGCCGCAAGTGCAAAGCGTGAAATACCTTTAAAAGTATGGCAGGCTAAGACTATGGGCCTATGCACGCTGCAAGTGCAAAACGTGAAATATTTTTAAAAGTATGTTATGCGAAGATTAGGACTATGCACGCCATAAGTGCAAATTGTGAAATACCTTTAAAAATATGCTGTCAAGATTAGGCCTATGCACGCCATAAGTGCAGTGTGAAATACCTTTAAAAGTATAGTAGGCTAAGATTTAGGCCTGTGCCCATGTACGCTGCAAGTGATAAAAGTATGGCAGGCCAAGGCTATGGGCCTATGCACGCCACAAGTGCAAAGCGTGAAATGCCTTTAAAAGTATGGCAGGCTAAGATTAGGCCTATGCATGCCACCTTTAACCTTTAAAAGTATGGCAGGCTAAGATTAGGCTAAGATTTGGAAAGCGTGAAATACCTTTAAAAGTATGGCAGGCTAAGACTGATAAAATGCACGCCGCAAGTGCAAAACGTGAAATACTTTTAACAATATGGCAGGCCAAGACGATAGGCCCATAGGCCCAAACGCCGCAAGTGATAATTGAAATATGATTAAAAGTATGGCAGACCAAGACTATAGGCCTATACACGCCACAAGTGCAAAGCATGAAATACTTTTAAAGTATGCAGACCAAGAGTATAGGCCTATGCACGCCTTGCAAAGCGTTACCTCGCGCCTTCTCCTTTCTCTCTGTGGTATATATATCTAAAAACCATCTCTTCCCGGAATTATGGAACAGAAAGTTTAGTTCTAATTCTTGGAGGAAAAACTTCCTCTCCCGCCAGAATCAAATGGTTTATGCGCCTCGAGTTTAATCGAAGTTTGGGGCGAGCGACGCCCAAGTTCGAACTTGAAAAATGGCTTTGGATCTTCCTCCTAACACGCCTTGGGAAACAGGAAAGTAAAAGGAAAATAAAAGAAAAGATGAAGTGTTAAACCTACAGTAGATGGATGAAAGGAAGAGAGAGAATGAAAAATGAAAGAAGAGATTTCGGGAATAATACATTCTCAAGAATTCCTCTTTTTTTATTGCTGAGTAAATCGCATTTAATATCTTAGAGAAAGATATAGATTTTTGGACCATTCGAAGTGCTGGTTCCATGAGGTGTCAGTCAGCATTTTTGTGGGACGAGGTTGCTGGCCGATGCCTTTCTTTACCCTTGTGGCGACCAGCAGCAGTCGACCAGCTAACGTGTACGAAAATCCACTGCTCGGGTCAAGAGATATACTGTTATTGGGTTTATAATGATTTACGGAATGCTTTGACTCTTTATATATATATATATATATATATATATATATATATATATATATATATATATATATATATATATATATATATATATATATGTGTGTGTGTGTGTGTGTGTGTGTGTGTGTGTGTGTAAACATACGAGGTCAAAATGTGGGTATAGCATCTAAGGGCAACTTTAAACGCCCTTTAGCAACGCCTACAGTACACACCGCGTGAGGTGTGCTGACATATGCTCTCTACGAGGGTATATGAGTTTGTGATAGACTTATCCAAGTTACCCAGTGGCTTATCGTTACCACCAGTACACAGAGCAGATCAAATAAAGGTCCCATATTAAGCCAAATCTCTCTCTCTCTCTCTCTCTCTCTCTCTCTCTCTCTCTCTCTCTCTCTCTCTCTCTCTCTCTCAACCTCAACTTTTTCGTGATATTCATTTGAAGTTTAAACTGAACTTCAAAAGACCATGAGCACAGAATCCTAGAGAGAGAGAGAGAGAGAGAGAGAGAGAGAGAGAGAGAGAGAGAGAGAACTTTTTTCGTGATATTCATCAAAAGTTTGAATTGAACTTTGGGGCCACAAGCACGGAATCCTATAGAGAGAGAGAGAGAGAGAGAGAGAGAGAGAGAGATGTCTAGAGAGAGATCTTCTGAAGTTTGAATTGAACTCTGAGAGACCATAATTCACAGAATCAGTAAACGCTTTACGAATACAAATTGGGTCATATTTCGTATAAACTTGGTGATTCCATTCGTTTCCCGATCCTTCTCTCTCTCTCTCTCTCTCTCTCTCTCTCTCTCTCTCTCTCTTCTCTCTCTCTTTGGTCTCTCTCTCTGTCCTGTTAATGCCTCGTTTACAAAAATTAAACAAAGCAAATTACTGGCACTTAGCTGAGATGGGTCTTGTCTGATTGCATGATTTCTGGAAGGCAATGGGACGAAGAAGAAGAAGAAGTAGTTCAGAAAAACAGAGAATTGGACATCGTTTACTTTTTGCTTTGCTTTCTTATCATGACTCAGTCGAAAAGAAAAAAAGAGATTTATTTAATGTTTTGAATTACGAGGCTTCACCATTCCTAATTGCGTCGTGATCTGTCAGGTTGAGAATGAAAAAATATAAGATGAATTTGATATTTACAGAGCTTGAAATTTAAGATGATGAAAGCGTAGACAGACATTAATTTTATCAATATTATTGTTCAGAAGATGAACTCTATTCATGTGGAACAAGCCCACCACAGGGGCCATTGACTTGAAATTCAAGCTTCCAAAGAATATTATGGTGTTCATTAGAAAGAAGAAAATCACAAAGGGTAGTAGGAAGTAGACAGAGGTCAGGGCAGCTGAAATGTTTTGTTGTTCTTCATGACTGAATGTTCTACAAAAGAAAGTAAATTTTAGTTTGTTTTGGAGAGTATATATATATATAAACCATATTGTATATATATATATAATATATATATATATATATATATATTATATTTATTTATATATATATATATATATTTCATAATATAGATAGTATATATATATATATATAATTATTATCTATATATATATATATATATATATATATATATATATATATATTTATATCATATAAATCTTCCCTATATATATATATGTGTTAATAATATTTAAAAACTAATTGATGAACCAATTTCCATAAAATATGAAAATTGTATGCAGATTTTTATTCTTACAAAACAGGGTCAGGTAATGACATCTATCCCCATAAAATTCTCATATTTTAATTTTAATTCTGTATCATCCTCATATGTGGGTGATAAAGAGTGTTCTTGAGAATAAGAATAAATATTGAATTTTTTTCATTCGAAATCAAATTCCCCACAAGAGATTTTATGATTTTCTCATCTTGACAATAAAAAAAACCGACGGACTTTTATTAAGGAATATTGGTAATAGGTAATTTCTTTATTGATTCATTTTTATTTTCTTTTGATGATTGAATGAGTGAAATTTCTCTCTTGTGGCAAAAGTTCTTTTGAATGAAAGTGAGTGATCGATAACAAACCTTCAGGAACTTCTCGGGAATCATTTATATTATTTTTTCTTATCAGTTGTATTTTTCCAGAATAATATTTTATATAAAATGGTATTTACCTGATATCAGTGATTCATTTTCCTTTTTTTATTTTTTTATTTTTGATAATTGATATTGTTATTATAGATCTTTTTATCACCCTCCATTGACTTTGTTTTCGTAGGTTTATTGTAATTAGATGCTCTTTATATACTATTATTTTTTAACATAGTTCACCTCATTCACAAATACTAGGTCTAAAATATTATCCTCTTGTTAAGGTTTTATTTGCTGAATGTTATGTTCTAGTAGCCTATGGCTCTCAAATCCTCTTATCTCTCTCTCTATTGCTCTTTTTATCTGTATAAATACAACTCTCTCTCTCTTCTCTCTTTCCATTCTCTCTCTCAACTTACACTTTGTTGCCTTGTTTCTACATATTGACATGGATGTTATTTTATGTCAAACTCTTTAGTTTAGAATCTATATATTACAATGTTCACTGTTTTCATATTCAAATTCTACATTAATTCACATATGGATATATTTCTCACATATTGGCATATATATATCGACTATTTCTATTTTTTCTATCTGATATATTTGGAAACCCTTTATCTGGTCATCATTACCAGTGTGTGTTTGGTTTGTGTATTCAATGTGTTCAAAAGAACTCTATCTTTCTTTTTGATTACTAAACTAATATAATTTTCATCACTATGATGGTTTGCATATTATCTCCATTATCTAATAATAATAATAAGGATTTTCCCAGATATTCCTGTTCTGATATGTTGATCTTTTTTTCATTTCAGAAATTCGTAAATTAAAAATTGGGAAACTTTTCCATTATATTTGTTCTTCCATTATTTATTCACTTTGTGCAAAAACATGAATATTCTGTCTGCAGCTCTCCCCTTGTGATACAAGAGAGAGAGAGAGAGAGACCTTTTCTAATTTGAACATAAAAGATGAAACAGAATCATATTTTGAAAAATTGTTGTCCTTTCCATAAAAATAGAAATTTAATTCGTGATTTTGGAATGATAAATAGAACTGCTCTGTTTCAGGTTGACTGGTAATTAGTCAACTTGACTGACTTGCAGTTTCAGAGTCCCAACAGAACTGCACCAGAGGACAACATCGTTTACTGATCTCTGTTCATGTGTTTAAACAAAAAAGAGAAAATCACTATCAGCTTTTCAGGTGCCTCTGATCTGTCATCGGTTGAGGAAATATATAGATGAATTTTCTGTGTGTACAGAACACATAAGATAGGGTATGGTATAAGTATTACTTTTTGCTCTTGTGAAAGACTGATAGCAAAATATAATTCTTGAGATTTTTTTCTCAATTTAACGTCCTTTCACTGGCGTCTGAAAATTTTTCTTACTATTACAAAAAAGAAAGTATTCTAACAAATATCATCCGACTTAAATCATAAAATATAAGGGTATATATATATATATATATATATATATATATATATATATATATATATATATATATATATATATATATATATATATATATATATATATATATATATATATATATATATATATATATATATATATATATATATATATATATATATATATATATATATATATATATATATATATATATATATATATATATATATATATATACATATATATATAGATGTATATTTGAAAACTAATTGATAATCATCCACAAAAAGAAAATTGTATGCAGATTTTTATTCTTCAAAACAGGGTCAGGTAATGATGTCATCCCCATAAAACCTCATATTTAAATTTTTATTCCTCATCCTCATACGTGGATGATTAAAGAGTATTCTTAAGAATAAGAATATTATTGAATCTAAATTCCCTCAAGAGATTTTCCTTGTTTCTTGTATAAACGACCTAAAGGATTTTATTAAGAATATTAATAATAGGTAAAGAGTTTACTGATTCATTATTATGAGTGATTGAATGAATTGTTCCCCTTGTGGCAAAAGTGTCTATTGAATTGGGTGATGACTGATAACAAACCTCTCAGGAAATTCCATCCCATTTATAATTTTCTTTTCTTATCAGCTGTAGGGAATAATTAAGATGAAATGAGATGCCGATATCAGAGAGAGATTTTCCTTTTATTTTTATTTATTTTTATATTTGTAATTGATATTGTTATTAGATCCCCATTGGCCAGTAAAACCTTCATTACTGATTCAATTAATGTTTTTCTACCTGCCATGGCTCTCTCTCTCTCTCTCTCTCTCTTCTCTCTCTCTCTCTCTCTCTCTCTCTCTCTCTCTCTCTCTTAGACTCTCTCAAAAAAATTGCCTTTTTGTAAGTACTGACAGGATGTTACTTCAGCTGTTTAGAATAATATATATTATATCTTATATAATGGCTCTTAATAATAATAATAATAATAATAATAATAATAATAATAATGAAAAATAATAATAATGAAAAATAGATATCCCAAATGTTTACAAACGTAAGTACAAATTGGGAAATATATGCTTATAAATATTTGCAAAGGACATTTTTTGAATATTCTGTACAGCTTTTAGTAATACTAGCTTTCTACGCATCAACATAAAATGATGAACGTGACATTTTTTGTTGCTTCCAAAAAAATAGAAATTTTTGAATTTGGACTGATAAATAGTAACTGCTCTGAAGTAGAAGACAGGTAATGTCAACTTGACTCTTCAGTTCAGAGTCCCAACAGAAATGCGATGCCACCCAAACATGTCAGTTCGTGTGTTTAAACAGGCCTGCCATATTCACATCACGAGAGCTTCGGGTCTTGATATCAGCATCCTGCAGACGTCAGTTTCGACGTAAGAGGAGATTAATCTTACGAGGGCACATAATGCGATATCTTTCTCATTTGTTGATGGTAAAGGTTAAGGGGGAAGAATAACAGAATAACATCACAATCATTTTCAGGTGCCTATCGAAAGTAGGAATCTTTTATTATTAAGATTATTACAGTGGGTATGGTATAGTATTACAGCTTTGCTCTTGTAAATACTGATAGCAAAAAATAAATCTTGAAAAGATTTTCTCTCAATTTAGCATCCTTTCATTAACGCCTGAAAATTTTTCTCTACTGTTAATTTATATAAGAATATTATGGAAAGAGCCATTCTGTTTCAGATTTCCATCTAGACAGATTGGGCTGCTCGCTCTCTCTCTCTCTCTCTCTCTCTAGAAACAACTCTCTCTCTCTCTCTCTCTCTCTCTAAACATATAATATATATATATATATAATATATATATATTATATATACATATATCAAAGATAGTTAGAAACAGTGTGTAATAATGTATGTATGTAACATTAATAAAAGATCTTAGAAAGAACACTCAAAGACTCTCTTAGAAACAGTACTAAAGAGTCCCCAGTGTCAAAAAACACAGCATTTCCCTTTGAAGGCTCTTGAAGCTTCTGTCATTTCACTTTCAAGACAGCCTAAAACATTTTTAAAGTCAGGATAAAAAAAAAAAAAGCCTAGTAACTGAAAGCAGGTTTTTTATAATATTTTTCAGCAAAAAGACAGCTTTGACGTTGCGGCAACACGTCAGAACTTGAAGTTTTTTTCAATAAGAGAAAAACTTTCTTGCTTCAGACGAATCAACTGGTCTAATTTCGACATTTTCCTTCTCAACTGCTCAAAGTCATTTTGAAACAACACTTTATTATTATTATTATTATTAACAACATTATCAAAGATTATTATTAT
>NC_089749.1:59478516-59486016 GCF_040412425.1 Macrobrachium rosenbergii | reverse complement strand
ATATATATATATATATATATATATATATATATATATATATATATATATATATATATATATATATATATATATGTGTGTGTGTGTGTGTGTGTGTGTATGTGTGTGTGTATACGTATATATACAGGGTCTTATATTTTGATCAGCTTTCAAAATAAGAGTAAGAACGATTATTATTATTATTATTATTATTATTATTATTATTATTATTATTATTATTATTATTATTATTATTTTCAGACTAATTTTCCAACGTCCTATACCAAAGGTTTCTAGTCTCTTCAGACAGCTTAGGGCTTGAAATATGAACCTCTCTCTCTCTCTCTCTCTCTCTCTCTCTCTCTCTCTCTCTCTCTCTCTCTCTCTCTCTGAGGTCTAGTTAAAGAAAATGAAAAGTAGCTCATTGTTGCCAAAGTTTCTGAAGTGTCTTACACAAAATAATATCCCTAGCTGCACCCACTTTCAGTCTTGCTGTCCAACCTCTCTAACCATTACTTCTTAGTGTAACTGTGGGGGTTTTCGCCTAGTTCCACCTTTGGATCCTTGTACTTCATCTGCTTTATTTTCAGGATCTCTTTATCATGCTGTTCAACATGTCAGTTCCTCTTTCCACTTCTTGACCGCTGATTGGCCGAAAGTGCTCCCCAGTAGTTGGCTTGACAGCCTAAATTTTTATAAAATCATGATATAAAAATAAACTAATGCCTGATGTTTTTCAGAGCACCTACTATAGATGATTCGATAATATTCATCAGCTTAGATTTTGTCAATATGCTCAGACGGTTTCTGCAACTATTTCTAAATAAATTAAAAGTTCTGTTACAGTGTACATTCTGTAGCCAGCCTCTGTAGTCCGCCAGCAGCGGGTTGAATGTCACACAACAGAAATATGTTAGGCCCATAAACCAGTTACACAAAGCCCCGGGATAAAAAGGCAACGCTGCTGTTCAAGCCTTGTTGGGCAATTCTTTTGTTGTCCACCATTATTTACGAATACTGCCGAGAAGTAGCACGCGCCTAGAACTCTCTCTCTCTCTCTCTCTCTCTCTCTCTCTCTCTCTCTCTCTCTCTCTCTCTCTCTCTCTCTCTCTCCTCTTCAGATGCTGTTCTTCCTGACGATTTTTTGTTTGTTAGCAAAACCTTCCTCAGGGGAACTGGGAAACTTTTACTTTACCTCCATTCCCATTTCCTTTCTTCAATCTTGCTTCATGAGGAAATATTAAAAGAATTCCAGGCCACATGAGATGGAATGTCGATGCGATTAGCAATATCGAGTTTCCTCTTTTCGAAGTTGAAACGATTCCTTCCTTGGGAGGAACTGACTCGACCGCGAATCTTTGTGAGTTTATCAGTATCGACTGGTTAAAAGAGAGAGAGAGAGAGAGAGAGAGAGAGAGAGAGAGAGAGAGAGAGAGAGAGAGAGAGAGAGAGAGAGGTGAGTGTTAAATTGCTGTTAAATATATATATCTTCTATGCTTCTTATATATATATATATATATATATATATATATATATATATATATATATATATATATATATATAGGTATTGTGTTATATTTTGTGTACTCTCAAATTTCGTATCTATTTTATGCCTATTTTTATCACCCACCTATCCTCTCCTCTCATTAATAATATATATATAAATAATAATAATATAATAATATTATTATTATTATTATTATTATTATTATTATTATTATTATTATTATTATTATTATTATTTTTCAGCATATTAACTGAAAATTATAAAAAAAAAATGTCAGCGGCAAAATTTCGTATGATCCGTCGATCCAGTTGGCTTAACCTAGATGTTTTAAACGCTTCATTTACATTGTCAGGTTCGTAGGCTGTTCATATCAGTTAGCCTAAGAAATTCTCGTCAAAATTGGCGCAAACGAAATTGGGTCCATAAGCGTTTAAGCAAGAATACGAAATGGTATACAAAATACGAAGGCACTAGTTCGGTGCCATTTTCAGAATAAAGACTTTTCTGCCCCCTTGCTCGGAGGGTAAGTCAATAAAAGGATTAAGACTCCTATGAATACAGTAGTTCAGTGTTCTTGTCATCGCATCTCTCATCAGATTAAAGACTTTTTTGTCGGCCTGGCTGGGAGGATAAGTTAATAAAAGGATGGGGACTTCTATGAATACCAAGTGACACGACTGTGAAAACCCAGGCTGTCAAGAAATTGTGTTCTCCAGGAGCTGAATCGTTTCCCACTTTTGTTTTTGAAAAAAATATAAACGGAACGAAATGAAAAATAAACAGACAATTGTAAATCTACGTCTTGCTTCAAAAAGAGACGGGCAAAGGCTTCTTCGGGACTCACACACGAAAGGACACACGCAAAGTCAGTGAAGAAATAAAGAAATGAATGGCAAGGTGCGCTGATTAAAATAAACTTATCGAATTCCTGACTTGCTCTGAAGATTCACTTTGTCAGTGAGTCACCAATGGATTTTCATTTATCATTTCATTTCCCATTCTTTTCTTTGACTGGTAAAGAGAGAGAGAGAGAGAGAGAGAGAGAGAGAGAGAGAGAGAGAGAGAGAGAGAGAGAGAGAGAGATATTCCCTCGCTCCTGATATAGAAAGCTAACGAGTTTAGCATCAATCCAATGGCCACGGTAACCAGATTGCGCAAAAACGCTGGCTCTTACCTGTAAGTAATTGAATCAGCCGAGCTACCACACAATTATCACTGACCACTGGCTGCTGCGTTGCCCTTGGCACTTTTTATTCTCTGGAAATGGCTTCTAGAATACTTGTTCTGTTCTGTATCAGACGAGCTCTCTCTCTCTCTCTCTCTCTCTCTCTCTCTCTCTCTCTCTCTCTCTCTCTCTCTCTGACAGTCTGTGTGTGTTTTGAAGTCTTAATAGAATTTGTATATAATATTCCTACTAATATTTAGTCTCCCTCTCTTCGTGCCATTCTCTCTCTCTCTCTCTCTCTCAGTCTGTCAGTTTAGTCTTGAGAAATGTTTTGCCAGTCTGTCCATGCAATCTTAATAGAATTGTATATAATATTTAATATTTCTACTTGTTTCTCTCTCTCCCCCTCGTTTCTGTTTTTGTAATGGATAAAGCTCTCTAAACAGTCTTGTCTGTTGATTCTTAATAAGCCTGTATATAGTATTAAACCTGACGCTGTGAAAACGACACTAGATTTGTTTGCAGAAGCAACCTCTGCCTAGTGTTCTTATTGTCCATTATCTTATATTGTCCCTCTGACAGTGTTTCATTTTTTGGATAAAGTAAATTATTATTATTATTATTAGTTGATTCCTATTTATTATTATTATTATTATTATTAACCCAAAAGATGAACCCTCTTCATATGAAACAAGGCCATACACCATTGTTTGAAAATTTGTTTATCTTTTTATTAGTTCTTATTTTAAATTTATAATAGTATTACAATCAGAATTTAATTAAAGTTAGTTAACTTTCATAAAAACAAATATAATTATTATTATTATTACAAATATTTTGTCATGCATTTTACAGATAACCTGTGTACTTCAATGTTAATGTTTTTCTGGAGTTACCCATATAAGATTTTATCGCCATATCTACTTTTTAAATCCTTGAAGCTTCCAAACAATACGGTGTTCATTTTGAAAGAAGTAACAGAAAGGTAATAGGAAATACTGAAAGAAGAGATCACTTATTAAAAAAGAAAAAATTAATAAATTTCATAAATTAGTAGATGAATATATCAATAAATTATTAAAATTTGTGGTGAATTGTTCTAGTTGTTAATGCATTGCACCTTCGCGTGAATTTTTGAGGTTCCAACTGCATGACATCCTCAGCAGGGAGACTGTTCCACAGTCCAACGGTGTGAGGAACAAAGGACCTCTGGAACTAAGAAGCTCGACAGTGAGGCATATTTACTCCATATTGTGGTTCCTGTTCAGTAAATGCGCAGTACTCAATAATAGCAACAGCTTTTGGAACTTATAAATCGTATAAGAAATGACAAAAGACAAACAAAGAAAACAAAAATGTCGGATGATGAAAGTGCTGACTCTTCATAGCAGAGAAACATCATCTACTTTCATGGCAAGCGACGATAAAGTCAGAGGACCATCCGTTTTATTGCCAAGTTTATGGCACTCTCACGACTTGACGGTCAAGCAAAGACACGACTGAGATTAACAGCCGTCTTTTTATGGATGTGCAATAAAAAAAGGATGTTGGGTTTATTTTATACATTATTATATATATATATATATATATATATATATATATATATATATATATATATATATATATGTATGTGTATATATATGTGTATATATATATATATATATGTGTGTGTGTGTGTGTGTTGTGCAAAAAGAGATAATGAGTATTCCATGTTAAAGGTATCAACTCGCGACTAGTCTACATGTTTTCATTGTTTCTTCATTAATATTAATAATATATATACTACAGCAAAGTCAAGATTGAGATTAATCGCCTTTTTATGGATATGCAATAATAAATGATGTAAGGTGTATTTTTTATGTTTATGTGTGTGTTTGTGCAAAAATAGGTAATGAGTATTCCATGTTGACGCTATTAACTCACTAGTCTATATATTTTCATTGTTTCTGTATTAATGTTAATAATATGTATTCATAAAAATCTCATAACCGCATGAGTCCCTAGAATGATGAAGAAATCCACAGTGGTGTAATTGTAAATATATATTAGAAATGTATATACAATCTTTCTCCTCAATCTTTTGAGAATGAGAATCGAGCAGGTTCTCGAAAGCTCGTTCTCCCCATTTGTATATATATTTTTGATATATATATTTACAGTTACACCATTGTGGATTTCTTCACCAATAATATGTATTATATCGGTTTTATCTTTAATGTACCCTCAGAAATCAAAAGTACTTTTACTTTGTACCTTGGCTGATGATGTGAAATATTGTTTTTTTTTTTTTTTTTTTAAATAGCCCCTCAACTCTGTAATGACATTAAAATCATCAAAATATTCAATTCGACGTTCTTATGACGCTTCGTAATCAAAGGAATATTATTTATATCCTTCAGAAGTTTGTGCCCGGGAAGTTTCCCGCGCTTTGCAGACAGTGTGTCGCCACCTGCCGGCGGACCGCGACTTCCCACGTCTCGCACCTTAGCAACAAGTCCAGCCAGCAGGTTGGCAACACTTCCGCGACACACCTGCTTTTTATATATTCATTCAGACATAAAGTCTAAAATCAAATGCATGTGCGCTATTGGTCTGTTAGTTACTATGTAATTTTCCTGGCCGCTGATTGGTCAGCAATCCATATAAACACCACTGTCGTTTCGTTTGTCAGTAAATCAGATTTCTTTAAGATCTCTGTCTTAATCATCCCGCTAAAAGTTCAAGCATAGATGCATTGCATTACTTCCTTAATACTGCTCTTGTATTTTAATCATTTACATTTCTTTCTATTTATTTATTAGTGTTAATTCATTTTTTTTTTTTTTTTAATAAGTGGTCTCTTCTTTGTGTATTTCCCTTTACCTTCTGTTACTTCTTTCTCTAACGAACACCATAATATTCTTTGGAAGCTTCAATTTTCAAGTCACTGGCCCTGTGGTGGGCTTGTTCTATATGAATAGGGTTCATCTTCTGAGTAATAATAATAATAATAATAATAATAATAATAATAATAATAAATAATAATAATAATAATAATAATAATAATAATAATAATAACAATTAACAAATTCGGTTTCATGCAAAATTTCAAACTCGCACCCTGATGAATCTGTAGTTAGTATTTCTGAGTTTATATTTCGCCTACGAGAGGCAATAACGTCTATTGCCATAAATGGGAAACTAATGGGAGGATATTACGATTGCTCATAATATCTGCTGCATATTTCGCGAGGGAAATTTACTTAGAGAAAACGAGTTGAAGAATCTGTGCTGAGAGCTAAATATTTAGTGGAATTAGAAAATACATTTATATTATATATATTTACTTATATATATATATATATATATATATATATATATATATATATAATTGAATGATATAATATATATATATTTCTATATAATATATAATATATTGCCTATATTTATATATATAGAGTATATGTATTTATGGAAGAGAGAGAATGATATTTATATATAGATGTATGTGTATGTATATATATATATATATATATATATATATATATATATATATATATATATATAGAAATAGATAGAGAGAGAGAAGAAGATATTTAAACAGACACACATATATAATTGATATGTATTATATAAATGTGTGTATAGCGAGAGAGAGAGGCAGGGAGAGCTTAAGTAAATAATTAATTTTAGTTACTCAAACACTCCTAATCTAAAGTGTATTCCAACTACCACTATGAGGGTAATATCATAAGTAAGGGGAAGCCTTATATCTAACTTTCCATACCATTTGTATGCAAAAGCCGGACAAAGTTCTCGAGAGGACATTCTCTTAAGCAGGAGCGAGGCTTAAATGACATGATAATGGGCTTCTGATGTTTCTAAACACGCAGGAAAATTGTCAAAGTTCCTAAAATGCAAATGGAAGGAGGTTCCGGAATGTCCTCGGATAAGAAAGTGAGATTTTTCATCTGTTATTTATGAAGTTTCAACGTTGGCAACCATTAAGGGAATGATAAATAGTTCGTTGTTTTCTCTTCAGATTTGTGTTCGTAAGTTTTTATGAAGGTATTTGTTTATTATTATCATTAGCATAAAATTCATGCGCCCTGCAAGAAATATTTTTTTTAAACAGTAATGAGGTCAGTTTTCCGTAATTCAACTTTGAACAATTGAGAATATGTTCATAAGTTTTCAATATGCGTTTTTTTATTATGATTAACATTAGCATAAAATAAATGCACCCGTAAGAAGTTTTTTTTTTTTTTTGAAGAATGACAAAGGCACTTTTTCGCAATTCAACTCTGAAAACTGAGAATGTGTTCGTAAGTTTTCAACAAGTATTTTTTTTTATTAACTTAAGCATTAAATTCTTGTGCCATGCAAGAATACCTTTTTAACAAGTGATAAAGGAAGTCTTTGGTAATTCAACTCTGAGAAACTTAAAATATATTCATAACTTTCCAAAAAGTGTTTTTTTATTATCAACATTAGCATAAAATTCATGCGCCCTCCAAGAAGTATTTTTTTAAAGAATGATAAAACCAGGTTTTCGTAATTCAGCTTTGAAAAACAGAACGTGTTCATAAGTTTTCAAAATTATGTTTTTATGATTAACATTAGCATAAAATTCACGCGGCCTGCAAGAAGTCATTTTTTTAAAGAATGATAAAGTCAGTTTTTCATAATCCAGATTTGAACAATTGAGAATATGTTCATAAGTTTTCACAATGAGTTTTTTTTATTATTAACATTATCATAAAATTCATGCGCCCTCCAAGAAGTATTTTTTTAAAGCGTGATAAAGGCAGTTTTTCGTCATTCAGCTCTGAAAAACGGAGATAGAAACCTCCTCCTGTGTGTAATTATAATA
>NC_089749.1:59436016-59473516 GCF_040412425.1 Macrobrachium rosenbergii | reverse complement strand
AGAGTCTTGCTATAATTAGGGAACTTCCGTGAAAGATGAGGCTATTCAAGTTATGTTAATGTGGCTAACTTCTTCGTGATAAGGCTTAGCTGTTAAGGCAAGGGGAATTTTAATTCTGGGTGTAATATTATCACCACGTACTTTTAGGAAGTATCATGGGGAGCTTAGAATCAAGATCCATTTCGTAATGACTGGCTCTAGTGCTTCCTGTGGCTGAGAAGAGTGTCAATGGGAGTTCACAAAATACTATCGACCCTACTGTAAAAACTGGCTTCTTGTGTTCCATATCTGATCCCTGAGCTGTAAAACCTGGGCTATCTTGTGGTGCCGTTTAATTTATTAAGGCAAGTATTTTACAAGTTGTCAGGTCAGGTAAAAGATAAAAACCATAAGCATCTTGTTTTATTAATATTAACGTAAGAGTACTGGAGACGTCAGGACAGCCTCACGCTGTCATCAAAGATGAATCGTGGTCACATGACTACTCATCACTCCTGTACGTCGTGCTCCACTTCGTAGGCGTGCTCCAATTTGCTGGTAAAATCGACCAACGTCGATTTTCTTTGAACTGTGATATATAACAGTAAAAGAACCATCTTTCTTTCTTTTTGTAAATCTGTAACTGAAAACCTTTATGGACAGAATCAACAGACTATCAACCCAAGAGGGCTCCAAAGGGAAATCAGTCTACAAAGAGACAAAAGTTATAGAAAAAGATGACAAATTAATAGATAAATATGAGGGAACAGAAAATAAAACCGATACGCCTGAAATTCAGCAGCAGACGTCAGCAGCTGCAGAGAGCAGGAATGAATTTGCTCCTCGCTTGAACATTTTTGAGATCAGAAGATTCCACAACCGCAGTAGGCAAATAATTCCACATTTTGGTTGTAGCCGAGATAAAACCCCAACCTGGTTTTAATTCTCTAAAAATGGAGAAAAACACTCACTAATCCCAGCAACAGAATCAAATAACATTTGTCTCGTACTTGAAAGACACCTCTCGTCCCCTTTCCTCCTCGCCTCTTGAATTTAGAGGCAAAGTTAAACCTCAACAGGAGATTAGAACTCCGCCTTTTTTTGCAGTCATCACGAAAATGGACTCTTAAGGAGAATGGATTCCTCCAGTCCCCTCTGGTATTTATCGCCTCTTCTTCCTTCTTCTTCTTCTTCTTCTTCTTCTTCTTCTTCTTCTTGTAGGTAAAGTCGTTAATTAGTGAACCTCTTGACTCCGGGACAGGAAAGCGAAACTCAAAGGTTTGATGCACTTAACCTTTGTCTCTGATGCTTAGCTTGTACGTTTTTCATTCTTGTTTATTTGTCATAATTCATGCAATATATATATATATATATATATATATATATATATATATATATATATATATATATATATATATATATATATATTATAGAATCAAATATATTTGCGTAATCAAATATATTACCTCCCACTGAAATTTCAGTCATCACGCGTAATAACATTTGATCCCCCAAAGCTTCTGAGTCACCTTCTTTATTCTTGTTTAATTTTCTGGGGATCAAAGGTCGTTAATTGCATTACGATTGTGATGACTATATTTATATTTTATATAATATATATATATATATATATATATATATATATATATATATATATATATATATATATATATATATATATATATATATATATATATATATATATATATGTATATATTTATATACCATCGAAATAGATTTATAGATTTCTTTACCCCACGAACCTAAAAATAAAAAAATTGAGCCCAAAAGAAATATGTATTGCGGACAGAACCGAACAGATTGGAAGAAGAGGATAAAGATTTTTTTTTATTTTCTGTTTTGGCTCAACGTTCTTCAGATCAGAAAAGGATCACTGATCTGTATGGAATTGCTGATCCATAGAAGGATCATTGAATCATAGAAGGATCACAGATCCATAAGGATCCACTAAAAGGATCACTGATCCATAGAAGGATCACTGATCCATGTAAAATCCAGGATCACTGGATCACTGATCGGAATGATCACTGATCCGTAGAAGGATCAATGATCTTAGGACCACTGATCTGTAGAAGGATCCCCATGATCCCGATAAAAGGATCACTGATCCATAGAAGGAATCTACTGATCCGTATCACTGATCCATAGAAGGATGACTGATCCATAGAAGGATCACTGTTCTGTAGAAGGATCACTGAACCGTAAGGATTACTGATCTTAAGAAGGATCACAGATCTGTAGAAAGATCACTGATCCGTAAGGATCACTAATCCATAGAAGAATCAGTGATCCGTAGAAGGATCACTGATCCAAGGATCGCAGATCCATAGAAGGATCACTGATCCGCAGAAGGATCACTGATCCACAGAAGGATCACTGATCTGTAGAAGGATCACTGATCCATGGATCAGTGATCCGTAAAAGGATCACTGACCCGTAGGATCACTGATCCATAGAAGGATCACTGATCTGAAGAATAATCACTGATCTGTAGAAGGATAACTGATCCATATGGATCACTGATAAAAATGTAATTACGGGTCCATAGAAGGATCGCTGATCTGTAGAAGGATCACCTGATCCATAGAGGGATCACTGATCTGTAGAAAGATCACTGCACTGATCCGATCTGAAGAAGGATCACTGATCTATAGAAGGACTGGTCCATAGAAGGATCACTGATCCATAGAAGGATCGCTGATCTGTAGAAGGATCACAGAACCGTGGAGGATCACAAACTTTAGAAAGATCAACAAGGAGCATTTGACTCCGACTCTCATTTGTAGTTGCTGAGAAAGAAAACTCTCAGCAACTCATTTTTCTTTCTTTTTTGTGATCTTGTGGCTCGTTCATTCAAGCAATTTCCTTAGCGGGAAACTGTTGGACGATTCATATCAATGGTTTTGTAGCCGGTGCTGTTCGGCTCTTGGTAGTTGCCAGACTCGGTTTTTTAACTTCGTATTTTATCCAAAATCGATTTCGTATATGTGTCAGGGCGCGCATTTGAGTAAGCAGTGAATAAATTATACATTGTTTTACTAATTAAATACATTTTAATGGATTTTTAAGAAAGTATTTAAAATATGCAACCGATTTTAATGGTTTTTAACTACCTTTTGGCAACTCTGGTTCCTGGCGTCAGATTTTTTTCAGTTTACTTACGAGATAAACAAGAAATTTCTTTATTATGTTATTCTAAACTCATTTTATTTTATAAACAAGATATATCTTTATTCGTTTTGTATACAGACACCTACAAGCACGCGCACGGACGCACACGCATTGTTCTTTCAGTATAATAACATATGATGATATCAGAAAACTTCTCTCACTTATAAAAATAAAATATAGAAACTTCTCAAACTTCAGCATTGCATACTGGAAAACATCATCATTTCGGCTCAAACTTTAATATGCAACTATGCTGTCATTCCTATCGATGCGTTTTAACGCCTCTGACATTCTCGCTTTCGTGCGAGAAATATATATCGTTGCAAGAAAGTGAAAGTTTTCACAAATAAATAACTTTCTGACGTTGACAGGGGAAAGTTTTTTGCATGGAGAGCGAAAGCTGCCTTGCTTTCCATTCGTCTCTCTTTGGATTTCGGAGAGTAATTTTTTTTAAACGATCTGTAAATATTAGTGGATTTATATTTTTCTTATATATATTTTTCTAAATGAATGCGCAGTTCCCAACTCATCTGTTTCATTCCCTCATTCTCAGTGATATTACATTGTCTCTAATCTCTTCATCTTCCACGTACCTTCATTAATACACTATTACAATTCTCTTTGCATTTTAATCATTTACTTACATTTTTACCTATTTATTCATTAATTTGCTCATTTATTTCTCACATTTTTTAATACGTGACTTCTTTCTGCATTTCCCATTACCTTCAGTTACTTCTTTCTAATGAACACCCTAATATTCTTTGGAAGCTTGAATTTCAAGTCAGTGGCCCTTGGTGGCCATATGAATAGGGTTTGTTCCATGAATAATGATAATAATAATAATAATAATTGAATAGAGAAGAAGTGAACATTTAAAGAGAAGAGTGACTGTGTTCATGTGTATGTGTGATTGACTGTGTGTGTATATGTGTGTGTGTGAAAGTGTTATTTAACTGTTGAATAAAACCCCAAACACAACGTATTCCAACACTTGATACAAATTATTATTATTATTATTATTATTATTATTATTATTATTATTATTATTATTATTATTATTATTATTATTCAGAATATGAACCCAATTCATACGGAACAAGCCCACCAAAGGGGCCATTAACTTGTAGTTCAAACTTCCAAAGAGTATGGTGTTCACTTGAAAGAAGTAACAGAAGGTACTGGGAAATGCAGAAAGAAGAGATCACTTATTTAAGATAAAAAATGAAATAACATATAAATAAATAGATAAAAATGTATGTAAAAATATAAAAATACAAGGAGAATTGTAGGCTAACAGGCAATGTCTCAAAGAAATGCCATTTGCAAACGTCCTCCAATTATCTGGACGAAGACCCTGCCTGGAAAACTTTTTAACCATTTCATCTTCTCGTTATAACCACGTCACGAAATCCGGGAACTTGCCTTAACTTCTGTGACGATGTTATGCCACACTCTCTCTCTCTCTCTCTCTCTCTCTCTCTCTCTCTCTCTCTCTCTCTCTCTCTCTCTCTCTCTCTCATGAGAGGACCAGAATGGTGTCATCTGCAGAATCAGCAGTTTCCGCTTTGTAACTTCGGGAAACGAGGCGTTGGCAGGGAATTACACAGAACAGATGGCAACGTCGTTATACCATCCGGTATAGTCCGCTATTGGCCGGTCATTGCTGCCCAAAATCACTTTGTAAAACTGTATTGCTCCAAGTACTTTTGGTCCCAGGGAAAACTATATCACTGAAGTAAGGAAGGAAGAAATTTAATATAAAATCTCTCTCTCTCTCTCTCTCTCTCTCTCTCTCTCTCTCTCTCTCTCTCTCTCTCTCTCTCTCTCTCGTTTCACAAATGCTTGCAGAGAGTGAGAGACCGATGGAATTGTTTTCTCTCTCTCTCTCTTTCAGGTCTTAACTTCTCCTCTTTTGACAATTTGTTCGCGGCAACGAAGTGACGAAATCGGAGGCAATTTTCAGCCTCACTTAAACTTTCGCATCGCCTCGCCTCTCGAAAATCGGCAGACCAGACGCCCATCATCTCTCGGAGGATCAGCAATATCCGCTGGGTAACTTCAGGCGACGGGACATCAAGGAGGAACTGGAAACAGCTGATGGAAAGTGCTGTCGTCCAGCCTCTGCGGACGGTTCGAAAGTTCTCCGTCAGGCGATGCTGAGATTGTCTGTCCTCTTGGCTTCCATTATATCAGAAGAAGAGAGTGTGTCTCTCTCTCTCTCTCTCTCTCTCTCTCTCTCTCTCTCTCTCTCTCTCTCTCTCTCTCATTGAAATGGTCAAAAGACTAACTAATTCCAGCCCAATTAGAGAGGTTGTAAGACTCGAAAGCCTAATTGATCCGAACCCAATTAGAGAGGTTGAAAGACTCAAAAGCCTAATTGATTCCAGCCCAATTAGAGAGGTTGAAAGACTCAAAAGCTTAATTGATTCCGGTCCAATTAGAGAGGTTGAAAGGCTCAAAAACCTAATTGATTCCAGACCAATTAGGTTTCAAGGCTCAAAAACCTAATTGATTCCAGTCCAATTTGAGAGGCTGAAAGAATGAAAAACCTAATTTAATTGATTCCAGGCCAGGTAGAGAGGTTGAAAGTTAGGAAACCCTAACTGATTCCAACCCAATTAGAGAGGTTGAAAGTCCCAGAAGCCTAATTATTTTCATGTACGGAATTCTTTTCATTTTTGGAATGGGAGAGGAGACATCGAACGCCGTTATCAGAACCTTTCTATCCTGAGGCGATGCCTTCCAGGAAAGGGAAATTAGAATTGGACCTGCGTCTGAGAGAGAGAGAGAGAGAGAGAGAGAGAGAGAGAGAGAGAGAGAGAGAGAGAGAGAGAAAGCTGGTTTTGATGGATTCACGATCACCTCCGAAGTTAGACGCCAAATGCGGTCCTATTTCTTCAATGTAATTTCTCCTCCCTTCTGCATGTAGCTTTTGGAACCTTTTCCAGGTAGTTTTTTTATTTGTTCTCCCTGTGTCTCTCTGTTACTGCACTTATATTAGATAATATATATATATATATATATATATATATATATATATATATATATATATATATATATATATATATATATATATATATATATATATATATATATATATGCCCACTCTTTTTGCCAGCTACATATTCATTTGTAATGGCCTCAAGCCCTCTCAGCTTTTCTGACTTATCCACTCTTTTTGGATACTCTTGTCACTACAAAGCCTAAAGATCCAAAATGAAGAAAAAGATAAAGAAATTTTGACACCCGTAGCAGGATTCGATTGCTGCCTCCTTACCCGTATTAGGTGCATCAAAACCAGCTTACGTTAACCCACCTGATCACGAGGTTGGTTCTGCATTTGGATCTCAAAGCTTTGTGGTGACAGGTGTATCCAAAAGCGTGAAGAAATCGAAGAGTTAAGAGGGCTTAGTGGTCATTCATTACAAAATAAGTATCCATCTTCTTGATGCCATCTACTTAAAAGGCATATTATGACAAATAAGTAAATATCGTTTTCCCTGTCTTTATCATTAAGAAATTTTTATTTATTCTGCGTGTTTTTAAATATGTAAATCCGTGATCTACGGAGAGTTCTCCAAATCCTGTGTGAATCAGTTACACTGTCTACTAACTGATGCAATCCAGTTATTAGAAAGAAAAATGATAAGACAGGTAACTGTTATCAATTGTTGAAACTGTAATATAGTCATTATAATATGTCACCCTTTTCAGTTGAAGTATCACTGTTCCATTCAAGCATCATTTTTTATGTGAATATAAAATTAGAGGCCCTGTTAAGACAAGCATCACTTTTAACATGAATATAAAATTAAAGGAGCCAGGTTGTACCTAAACACGAAAACCCATGAACGAATCTTTCTTCAGAGAGAAACAGTATACTTTCAATGGCTTTCCGCGGAGCAGAAGCTCATGATTGGATGGAAGCGTCGATTCTCTCGGGGTATTGGACCGGTCCATCTCATCAGCCAAAGGGAAATGAGGCGGAATTTCCCAGGCTCTGGCTTCTCCGAAATTTAAATAAAAGAAAAAGATTGGCGCCTGTTTTTGTAACTTTTTTATTTTATGAAAAAGGTCTTTGTTAGTTCATGCTTTGCAATGTTCATGTGAATATTGTGTGCTACCTGTATTTCATCTGAATGTGTCTGTGGAATTATTATTATTATTATTATTATTATTATTATTATTATTATTATTATTATTATTATTATTATTATTATTCAGAAGGTGAACCCCGTTCATACGGAACAAGCCATCTAAAAGGGCCACTGACTTGAAATTCAAGCTTCCAAAGAATCTGGTGTTCATTAGAAAGAAGTAACAGAAGGTAAAGGGGAAATACAGAGAGAAGTGATCGCTTATTAAAAAAGGAAAAATAAATGAGCAAATTAATAAATGAACTCATCATAAGGGCTACTACAATCAGTCTTGGCATCTCTACCTTATAATAAAGCCAGGTAACCAACTATCATTTATAATTTAGATGGCCGAAGGAAAGTCTACTCCAGATTACTGTCGAATTATGTTTCAGGTGGGAGAGTGAAAGAAAATGGGATGAGGGTGTGTAAAGAAAACGGGGAATAATACAGGAAAAATCCCAGTTTCTCCACATACTAATCGACCCTTTTTCTTGAAGTTGATATGACCACTTCACCTGGAAATAAGGTCGAAAACATTCCTGGAATCTTAAATTAGTTTTCGTGAGGCTCCAGTGGACACAGAAAATAACGGCAGCATTTATTGGCTGATTGGTTACCTGTTCGTATGGAAAATTAGTTGGAAGCGGGATTGCAATTAGATAAAAAAAACTTTAATTATCTAATTACCCCCGTCATTCAGGCAAATATTTTGAATATTCTATCTCTCTGCTTAATAAATCTTTATAAACTTGCTATACTGCCATCCTCATTATATTAAGAGCGATATTTTGAATTGTTTGAATGTAATTTGTGCTTAATTTTATTTTGTTTGAATTTAATATATTCAAATTCCCAGTACCTTCTGTTAGTTCTTTCTTACGAACACCAAATTCTTTGGAAGCTTGAATTTCAAGTTAGTGGCCCATATGGTGAGCTTGTTCCATATAAATTGGGTTTATCTTCTGAATAATAATAATAATAATAATAATAATAATAATAATAATAATAATAATAATAATAATAATAATAATAATAATAATAATAATAATAACAATTCATTTATATTGTGGCTGATGGTAAATACATGATTGAAATGTGTGCCATAGAATTTATAACACATTTTCTTGTTCATATCACTAATATCATTCTTGTTTTGTTTTCATTATTCCAAAGTCGTTGTCTCAATTTATCTTTCTGTTAAAGGTACCATTAATAAACAGAAAAGATTGGTAAGATCCTCCCAAATCTCCCAAATTAAGAACCGCATTTGGAAGGACTCCCGTAAGTGAAGGACATCCATTAAGGATTTTTTCTGAAAGGGGAAGGGAGGAGGAAGTCATCAAAGTGAAAACATGTTTTTCTGTCGTTCGGTCGAGCGAGCAAGCCATAGATACTCCCCATCAATTACTATGTTTCTGGGAGAAGGAATTACTGATGAGAGTTTTTAGTGATTTTCCTCTTCGCTGTTCAGTCCGGCTTAAATTTCCGCCTGAGAAATGGAGTTGATTGATGATGGTTTCAGAATAGAAATTATTCCCGATGGAAAGGTTTGGATTCCCCAAGTTATGCCTTATAGAAAGGTTTGGATTCCCCAAGTTATTCACCACAGAAAGGTTTGAATTTTCCAAGTTATTCACTATAGAAAGGTTTGGATTCTCGAAGTTATCTCCAAAGAAAGGTTTGGATTCCCCAAGTTATTCCTTATAGGAAAGTTTGGATTCTCTTTGAATGTTCTCCCCGAAATACTCAAGGCTAATAATTCAACCTGCTTTCTCTCTCTCTCTCTCTCTCTCTCTCTCTCTCTCTCTCTCTCTCTCTCTCCCCGTCGTCAATAACCTAGATGTTTTGACGCCAGTTTTATTAACCATAAATCATAAATCTCTCTCTCTCTCTCTCTCTCTCTCTCTCTCTCTCTCTCTCTCTCTCTCTCTCTAGGCGTCAATAACCTAGATGTTTTGACACCAGTTTTATTAATCATAAATCATAAATCTCTCTCTCTCTCTCTCTCTCTCTCTCTCTCTCTCTCTCTCTCTCTCTCTCTCTCTCTCTCTAAGGAATTTTTGCATTTTCTTCGTCTATCGATAAACGGTTCTGATCGAGCACTTTCTCCGCTTGAATTGGTGGTAAATTAACCGCTACTGAAAAAGGTACCCTTTGTCAAAATTCTTCGTCTGATTTCTATTCGTTTCATCGGCAGGATTTTAATGTTTGTCTTGTTCACAAATTTCAGTCATACTTTCTGCTCAAGTTCGTGTTCGACCATTCCCTGTGTCGTCACAAAAAAAAAAAAAAAAAAATTAATTTTGTCTCGCTGATTTTCATCTGTTCTCGATTTTGGAGTCGTTTAATGATAACAAATGTTCAGTGCATGAAATAATAGGAGAGAGAGAGAGAGAGAGAGAGAGAGAGAGAGAGAAGAGAGAAGAGAGAGAGAGAAGAGATAACTATCTAAACATGGCAGTTATAAGGGTAGCCACATTGTTCGTAACAAAATGAGAGAGAGAGAGAGAGAGAGAGAGAGAGAGAGAGAGAGAGAGAGAGAGAGAGAGAGAGAGAGAGAGAGAGAGAATAGGGGTTTGGAGTAAACGTTCGGATCTTCTCGTTATATTGCACCATGTGGCTAATCCTACTTAGCTCCTGTTGATAGTTCTGAGAACTGCATATTTCTATAAACTAAATATAGGCCTATAATATTCTCCTCATCGCATTCACACTTCAACTCTTCCTGCTGAATACTTAATATCATTTCCAGACTGACACCAGGTTTTCCGGTGAGGACGAGGACACACAACAACAGAGTATCAAGCAATCATTCAAGTAGATCGAATGCTGGATCTGATTTCCGTTCTTGCAGTTCTCACCATTCTGGAAAGACGACGATCGCTGGAAATTCACTCCAGTCGTTCCCACTCATGAATTTCTCATACGTCAAGCGTCAGTGGTCAGTGCCATTATATCATATCCTGTTCATCGGCATCGCTCGTCACTTGAAATTTGAATTATCTGGAACTGAATCTCGCTGAGGAATCGGTAGATGTATGATTGGATTCCATACAGAATTTCATGCATGAAAGTGCGTTGGGCTCTTTTGAATCCCCTGAATTTGAATCAAACCGGAGACAAACGGGTTATAAAAAGATTTATATTCTTGTTGCTATATGATTTTTGTGCTGATAGCAATATTAAAATCCGTCAAATAATGCAATAGCGCTGCTTAACATTGGCTCCATTATATTTTTCTCTTCGAAGACTTTCGTTTGCTATACATTACCGCAGACGCGTCTCTGGCCAGGGTACTACCCGCCTCAGGATTATGAATTAAAGGTTGAATATGCCCGTGCTCTGCCTTGTTTTCCGGTGGGAGCAACTTCGGTTTTGGACATCGCTAGAATGATTTCCTCTGACTTTTTCATTGCCAAAATTGTGACTTTTCCTGTGACTTTATTGTCCGCCACCATAAATTTATGTGACTTTTTCCTGCGACTTTTTCCTAGCCAAAATTGTGACTTTTTTTCTGTGACTTCATTACGGCCCCCATAAATTAATGTGAATTTTTTCCTGTGACTCTAATACCGGCCACCATAAATTAATGTGACTTTTTTCTAGCCAAAATTGTGACTTTTTTCCTGTGACTTTAATACCGGCCACCATATATAAATTAATATGACTTTTTTCCTGTGACTTTAATACCGGCCACCATAAATTAATGGGACTTTTTCCTGTGACTTTTTCCTAGCCAAATTGTGACTTTTTTCCTGTGACTTCATTACCGGCCACCGTGGTCAGTGACCAAATCATACAAATCCTGAGATATTGTTAGAGGTCACCGTACGTAGGGTCTAACAGTATCTCAGGATTTGTGTGAAACTCTTCGGATGTTTCACAACTTTTTTGACTCGCTGGAATAAGTTAATAACTCTACGGATTGTTCAAACCTCCTAAAATTATAAAATAAAAAATTATATAAAAATTCTTTTTAAACACGCTTTTATTAAAATGCACTAAAAAGTAAAAATAGTTTTTGAGACACACCAGCGTATTTAAAATGTCTTTATTTCTTTATTTTTAGATGCCTCACTTCTTTCCTTTCAGAAGAGAACTGTTCAGAATATAGCTTTTGTCAAGGATAAATCCTTTTCCACACACGTGAACATTTAAAGAGATTTATTATCAAAGGCAAAGATTCGCATTTCTTTTACCCAGTTTTACTTCTGGAAAATTTATGATATGAAATATTTATCCATATATTATTTTGCTTTCTGAAATCAAATACAAAATATCTCGTTTGGATGGTGCTAATGAGGATAAACATCATTGTATTTCTTTAATTATTCTCTTTATGAAGGAATATGTCGTTTTAAGCCTCCAAAAAAGCCTAGTTAGTAAATATTAAGATTATATTCCTTCGCGTTTGTGGCTGTATACTGCTGGCCGTCGCTGGTCGAAATGAACTGCAGATTTCGATAAACCATATTTAATCTATAAAACTATTTAGTAAAACACGCACACCCTTTAAAATAAACTCGTCGTCCCTTCTCGGAGGATGATAAAAAGCGGTGCTTACAGTACACCATCCCCAGTATTTTACGAGCTTTATGATGCGTGCAATATTCTCTCCTCTCTCTCTCTCTCAGCCCTGTTACACCTTTCGCTCGTAATTCTCCGAAGGAATTTCTTTCCCCTCAAGTGGCGTGAAGAGTCTCCTCGCCGATTGGACGGGAAATTGGGAAAGATTTCGCCTGATGACCCTTATCATCATTTCCAGTCCGTTGAGAGAGAGAGAGAGAGAGAGAGAGAGAGAGAGAGAGAGAGAGAGAGAGAGAGAGAGAGAGAGAGAGAGATTTTAATTGTTTGTGGTTGCTAAAACTGGTGTCACAACACAGACAGACAGACAGACAGACAGAAAAATATAATGGGATGTTAAATACATTGTTCGACGTGCAAGAGTGAAAAACGTGAGAGATATTCAAAGGAAAATCCTAAAATAAAAGCAGAAATCCATCTGTGACAACAGACCTATCTCCTGAGACTAGTGGTACTATTCAGATACTGTCAAAGGAGGAGAAATAACTGGCTCTTCCCATATTCCTTTCTTCCCCTCAGGCTGAGGAGGACCTAATAAATGGTTGTGGAACCCTTGGAGGTGGAAATGACCCTAAATGGCAGACAAGCCTCTTCACTGCAGGTCGCTGGCATTCACTTTCTCGCCTCTCTACTTAGTGTTAATGTTGCCAAATCGCCGGGTGCATGGTTTTGCAGCCCCATACCGTGTTTATACTTCCTCCCCCTTCCTCCCCCACCCACCCTCGCTGCTGGTGAGCCCTCTGCGCAGGCGCATATGCAGTTAACCTGTGGAGTTTTTCATCACGGGTTTTGATCCACGAATCAGCTGTTTGAATACGAGAGATGACATGATGGTTTTCTTTGTCTTGGGAGCCACACTTAGTCAAAAAGAGATTTTGCTTTTAATACATGAGTACATTCATATGAAAGAGAGAAAGGCCTTTGTAGGAAAAGAACTTAGTTTGAAAAGGAGATATTTATACATAATTTATGAATAAATTCATATAAAAGGGAGAAAGACCTCTGTAGGGAAAACAACTCAATTTAAAAAAAGATTTATATATATATAATTTATGAATACATTAATATAAACGAGAGAGAGAGAGAGAGAGAGAGAGAGAGAGAGAGAGAGAGAGAGAGAGAGAGAGAGAGAAAAGAGCACCTCATCTTTATTCGTCGGTCAGTGGACCCAGCCCTCCGAAGAAACAAGAAACAAATCGAATCAGAAAGAAAGATCGAGGAAAGAAGTCTCCATCTTTTCGCAGAGAGAGAAGGCTCTCAGGGCCAATATCCGATCGAAACGTGAGAGATCTGGTGGTGATCTTTTCAGGTACTTCTCTCTCTCTCTCTCTCTCTCTCTCTCTCTCTCTCTCTCTCTCTCTCTCTCTCTCTCTCTCATTATAATTTCCCGTTTCCCTCGAGGGAAGACGAATCTCAAGCAGGGAAGAAATTGGCGCTGGAGACACTCGTGTATGTCTCCCGAGAGATGTTCGGTTTGAGTTCGTCTCTTTCTTGTTGTTTTCAAGTTCAGGTAACGAGGTGCTTACCAAATTAGCAATTTTATTTCATCTGGAATCAGCCACTGTCAGTGCTTTATATTTCACTGTAGTTTGGGACTCATTTACACTATATCATATAGTAGAATGCATAAGTACGTATAAATATGATGTATAAATATGAATTCTTGTCACACACACCAGGATATTTTGTTTCATTTTCATAAATATTAACCCACTATACCTCGGTAATCGCTTACACCCAACGGGCATTGTAAGTGACAAATGCTTCGTCGCCAGTGAGATTAGGTTGGGAAAAACTAAAGTGCAGTGACTATGAGCATTGAGCTATTGTGGCTTAATATAATGTACATGTATATATATATATATATATATATATATATATATATATATATATATATATATATATATATATATATATATATATATATATATATATATATATACACAAAATGGAGAAATACGCGAATATGTGTTCACGCGCCAGAGTGAATTTGTATTTAATTGAACTGAAAACAATTTCATTTGTAAACACGGCTGTATTCACCATAAGCAAACCAGTAAGACATCGTACAATACTTTTGGAATCTCCAGAAGAGAAACACATTTAATTATCCTTTGGAAAAACCTAACCATTTTTAATCAGCGCCCCTCTTGGGGTAAAAGAGGAAGGTACTCGATCAAAAAAGCGCCCTTCTCTCATTAGCATTTACGGCGTGGGGAGTTTTCCTACAAGGGAATTTTGTCCAAGGCGACGAGTAATGATACAGGGGTTGGAACTAACGAGGACGAAAACCGTACAGAAAGACTGCTTTTACAAATCCCCTGGACTTTATTTGTTTCTGGAAGGTCCTGATGGTTTCAAAAGCGTACAAAATATTTAAATATATATATATATATATATATATATATATATATATATATATATATATATATATATATATATATAGATGTAGATATATATATATATATAGAGATAGAGAGATAGATATAGATATATATATATATATATATATAGAGAGATATAGATATCTATCTATATATATATATAGATATATATATATATATCTATCTATCTATCTATCTATCTATCTATATATATATATATATATATATATATATATATATATATATATATATATATATATATATATATATATATATATATATATAGATATAGGTATTTTGTAGCCAAGATGAACCTCCTAGGAAATTAAGCTGTATTAAACCTGATGCTAGAAAACGCCAACCGTTTGCAGCAGAATCCTGTGCCTGGCGTTGGTGCTGCAAATAGTGTGCCGTTTTGTTAGCGTGACCTGCCTTGACCTGTTTTAGCCCACGACGAAATTCTTGCCCTTCTCGTAGGAAGCAAAGTGGCCTTGTGGATTTAACAGTAACAAAGTGAAGATGAAAGCTAAGTAGGATAATTAGAACATGACTCAGTGAGATATGAGTGAGATAAAAAACAATGACTTGTAACTTTCCACAGTGGCAGAGAATAAATTTGAGTTTCGAAAGCAGTCGAATGGTTTTCAAAGTAATTAGGGATTATGTTACAGGATTTTATCCTAATGCAAGAAGAGAGATTGTAAGTTAGCACATCTGGTAACTTTGACCAGTTTAAAAAAAGCGAAATACTATGGAAGGACTTTTCTGATTTCCTCGTAATTCGTTGGTAAAGGGATACGAATTCTGAATATCATGACAAAGATCATCCGTGGGGGGGTAGCGCCATCAGTACACCTTATGCGGTGCACTGTAGGCGTTATTTAAGGTTCTTTGCTGTGTCCCTTCGGTCCCTAGCTGCAAACGTTTTCATTCATTTACTGTATCTCTGTTCATATTCTCTTTCTTCCATCTTACTTCTACCCTCTCCTAACGATTGCTTCAGAGTGCAACTGAGAGGTTTTCCTCCTGTTACGCCTTTCAAACCTTTTTACTCTCAGTTTCCCTTTCAGCCTGAATGACCTCAGGTCACAGCACTTATCAGCCTTTGGCCTAAATTCTATATTCTATTCTTTTCTATGACAAAGCTCTGCTTCTGTTATCTAATGAAAGTGTATATAAATATATATATATATATATATATATATATATATATATATATATATATATATATATATATATATATATATATATATATATATATATATATATATATATATATATATATATATATATATATATATACATATATATATATATATATATATATATATATATATATATATATATATATATATATATATATATATATATATATATATATATATATATAATATTTTCATCAGAACTCTCAACAAAGAGAACTTTTTCGTATGTTGAAATTCGACCAATTTAGTGGAATCATTATAACTTTTCTGATTTCACTTTTCATGCGAACGATTTCACGTTGCGCCAAAATTCATTTTGTTTTTGTATACACAGCCTTTTGATAGAACTCAAAATATCAGAAATAGGTTTCAAACTAAAACTTTGATTAATTTTTTATTATTTGACCCGAGAACTGAATGCAAAAAATATGTGTGCGATGCTCCTCCCAAAATGTTAGCTGAAAATCGTTGTTGTTGTATTGCGAGATTTTGGAAAAATTCCAAATCAAAAGTTTTTTTATTTTCGTTTGTGTAGATATTCTCTAAAACAAATTTTTTTTAAAATCACAGCAATTTTCCAAATCAACCTTTTTTGCTTCGAAACAGGCCAATCAGGAAGAAAAACATTTTGTGCAATTTTCTCATAATTTGTTTCCTTGGTCAAGCTGATATGCAGTGACTTTTAATAAAACAAGATCCACATTATTCTTTGACAGTAATGCCAATAATTTAGAAGTGAAGAAAAGTCGATTAGAATATAATCAGGAGTATTATATAAACACACACACATGTATATATATATATATATATATATATATATATATATATATATATATATATATATATATATATATATATATATATATATATATATATATATACATATATATATATATATATAAACCATATATATATATATGTGTGTATGTGTGACGGTATAAGTATACACATATTTTTGCGGATCTGTTAGTAATTAGAAATGACCTGAGAGAAGGAAAGAATGCAAATAAATCACAAAAATGTGACACCAAACTGAAATTGGGGGAGTTGAGTACAAGACGACGATAAGTAATCTTCAGTTGTATAAGAGACCGAAGGAGTAATTTTTCAGCCTTTAACTAAACAGATCCTTCAGTCTGTGCACACGACTAAGCAGGGGAAGGATACCAGGAAATGAGAGGGTCGATAAAACAGAGAGAGAAGAGAGAGAGAGAGAGAGAGAGAGAGAGAGAGAGAGAGAGAGAGAGAGAGAGAGAGAGCAATCCATCTTTTCTATCTTCCATCTTGAGTGAACGCTCAATCTCTGTCACGGCAAAAACCATTTAATCTTTGCTGGACGCCTTTGCAGTAAGTCACGCATTCCTCCCGCCTCCTGGAGGAAAACAGTAACGAGGAGAGGGACACACACACACATGCGCGCGCATGCATACATACACACACACACATTATGTATATATACATATGTCTTGTAATTTCCACAATGGTCCCGTGGATGAAGTATATAATAAGTCCTCACGTGAAAATGAAAGGAATTGGTACCAAGACTTTCGACTTTTATTCCAAAGTCATCTGCAGGGTACTAAAGATGACTTTGGAATAAAAGTTGAAAGTCTTGGTACCAATTCCTTTCATTTTCACGTGAGGACTTATTATATATATACGAGTATACATATATGTTTATAGTATGTATTTATATATATATATATATATATATATATATATATATATATATATACATATATATATATATATATATATATATATACATATATATATATATATATATATATATATATATATATATATATATATATATATATATATATATATATATATATTCATGGGGTATGAGTGATTCCGTCTCATTCATTTTAGAAACCCAAGATAATCTCCTTTCTACCACAGTCGAGATTCTTCAACAAAGTCCACTACTTTGAAGTTAAATGGGAGAGCTTTAACCCAAAAACGAAAATGCTGGCTCCCCCTTATGAATTCTCCTGAGATGCTGTGAGAGAGTCTTCGATGAGAGGCTCTGAGGGAAGCTTGGCCCTCTTTTAGTTTTCTGAAAGGAAAACTATTGTGCCGGTTTTGTCTGTTCGTCCGCACCTTTTTCTGTCCGCACTTTTTTCTGTTCTCACTTTTTCTGTCCGCACTTTTTCTGCCTGCCTCAGATCTTAAGAACTACTGAGGCTAGAGGGCTGCAAATTGCTATGTTGATCATCCACCCTCCAGTCATCAAACATGCCAAATTGCAGACCTCTAGGTTCAGTAGTTTTCATTTTATTTAAGGTTAAAATTAGCCATAATCGGGCGTCTGGCAACGATATAGGCCAAGCCACCACTGGGCCGTGGTTAAAGCTTCATGGGCCGCGGCTCATACAGCATTATACCGAGACCACCGAAAGAGAGATCTATTTTCGGTGACCTTGATTGTAAGTTGTACAGAAAACTAGATTGCGCCGAAGAAACTTCGGCGCAATTTTTACTTGTTTTGACCTGAATTCAAGAGACCGAGTCCTTGGGGGTCTTGCCCTCAGGTCCTCACAGTTAGCGATGGTCTTCTCGGGGCTTTGAAAATCCCTTTTGATCTAAGTGGATCTCCATTGATCGTCATTCGCCATCCTTACTCGCGACTGGGAAGGAATTTCTCGAAGGAATCGCTGCTTTTAAAGAAATGTATATGTCGATTTCTTTCACCATTAACCAGTCATAGGATATTAGCCTGCAATAACCGAGTTGGTTATCTTAATTTCTCTGATCCTTCTCATTCAGAGATTGAGGGACTCTTTCTCACTTGGAGAAGTCATGGCTTAGAGTACCTTTATATATATATATATATATATATATATATATATATATATATATATATATATATATATATATATATATATATATATATATATATATATATATATATATATATATATATATATATATATATATATATATATATATATACATATATGTATGTATGTATGAATGTATGTGTATGCCTTGGTGCGTGATTAAATATCTGTATTTGTTACTATGAATTCCTATGTTCTCAATATCCTAATTTTCTGGATATGCTTTTCACTACAAGCCTTGAAACCAAATTGGAAATAAATCACGAATTCTTGTCCTTAGTGAGGTTCGAACACCCACAGATACTATTATTATTATTATTATTATTATTATTATTATTATTATTATTATTATTATTATTATTATTATTATTAAAAAGATGAACCCTATGCGTATGGAACAAGCCCACCAAAGGGGCCATTGACTTGAAATTAAAGCTTCCATAGAATATAGTGTTCATTCGAAAGAAGTATAGGAAGGTAATGGAACATATAGAAAGTTATTAGAAAACCAGAAAGACTAACAAATAAAAATTTAAGTAAAATATTAAAATACAGGATGAATTGCATTAGGGTAGTAATGCCTTGTATCTTCGCTTGAACTTCTGAAGTTCCAACTGCACGACATCCTCTGAAGGGAGGCTGTTGCAGTCCGCCCAGGGACAGAGGGGAGACAACCAAAGCTGCAGCAGTTCCCTTCCTTTCGTCCCTCTGCATCGCCCAACAGATTTGTGAGGGCGAATCTCATCACTATGCATTGACACCACATCCGGTGGCAGTTAAATGTTACAGCTACAGCGCAGTGTCCGAATACAGAATACATAGGACAGGCGTATCACACCGATACTGAACTTCACAGTTTTCCAGAGAACTGTGTTTGTGTATTTGTATTTGTTTTAATAATGCATAATGCTCTGTGTACAGGTCTTTTAGAGATATGTACACAACAACGCGTGTCCTCTTTGGTTTCGGCGACAGCTTCGCTTTTTCTCTAACTTTAAATCTTTCCCTTTTCTTCTGTCGATTCAGTATCAGTGAAAGAGCGATGGCTCTCACTAGAGTAGCATTGGCGAGTAAGTTAAATGCGGAGTGATAACTCAGTAGAGTTTTCAGAATTTTTAGACTTTCGTACGCAAAATTTTATCATTTTTCCTTACTGGTTGTTTACGAATCGCCAGGGTTTCAAACCTTGCAGTCGAACTTTTCTTTTCAGTCATGGCGAATGGTATCTCTTTCATATCATTTTCACCCGGGGGTTGCCGGGGAGGAGGGGGTGTTTAGTGCAATCAGTGCGCCTCACACGGTGCACTGCAGGCATTACTTCAGGTTCTTGGCAGCGTCGCCTCGGGCCATAGCCTCAACCCCTTTCATTCCTTTGACTGTACCTCCGCTCATATTCTCTTTCTTCCACCGTACTCTCCTCAGCCCTCTCCTAACAATTGTTTCAAAGTGCAACTGCTTTGAGGTTTTCCTCCTGTTACGCCTTTCAGATCTTTCTACTCTCAGTTGCCCTTTCAGCGCTGAAGGAACTCATAGGTCCCAGCTCTTGGCCTTTGGCGTAAATTCTATATTCTGTTCTATTCTTTCTGTGAAATTGCAGCTTTTATTGGAAAGATATTACACGAAACGGGATTAAATTGAATAGTTTTTCTTTTATTGTGCTACTCGAAAAGAATCGTATAAGAGCTAATGAATGATCTCTAATTGCTAAAGACCCTCCTGAAAAATCATCCCGTCTTTGGAGAGCTCGCTCCCACCCCTAATTAGATCACGTTTTGATGCCTTCCCGCTAATCTCATTAAACTGGTATCAAGTACAGTAAAGGTGACATGGCCACTGTAGAACTCTATAATTGACTTTTGAGTTTTCCCATCTTGCAGTGTGTGTGTGAACGTGTTACGGTTGCGTTGGATACGAGGAAAGTGTCTAATTAAAACGAAATTGGATTGAATGTATATTTGCAAGATTATATATATATATATATATATATATATATATATATATATATATATATATATATATATATATATATATATATATTATTATCACTTTTATACGTGATTCATTTATCACACATTACCACAGGTGAAAAATAAAGAAACGTATATATAGGTCCTGACCGGTTTCGACTTTATTTCCAAGCCATTGACGAAGGACTGATACAGAGTGTGAGAAGTCACAAATATATATACTACAAGAACAGTACTGACGAACATACACAACCGTTAGAGGCTCCATATCCCCACTCAGGCCGGTGTCGAGGTAGGAGTGGCCTTTAAAACTCATTTGGCTAAAAATCACAATAGACTCTCAGGGGACATTGCTGATAAACAGACCATACCCCACCTCAGATCCACACCTGACAGGTGTCATGGAGGGGAGTTTGGAAACTCATTAACATTACTACCCTCGTACTGTGTTTACAAATATGATAATCCTATTTTCATATATCTCTACTGCCTACCTTAAAGTTTAAACAATTTACAAATTTCTTTTGATATTAAAGGATCAAGTTTATACATCCCTTGACTGATATTCATATTATGGTTGTAACTTTCTTTTATGAAGCTAGATTCAATGATGTTCCTTTCAGTGCATTATTAGAATATACAATCCTTTTGCCCCTTCCCAGTTGATAGCATGGTTGTTGTCACTAACATGTACAAATATACCACTGTTCCTTTGTGCATATCTCACACATTTCTTATGTTGTTCAATTCTTTTTCCAGTGCTTTCCCGGTTTGGCCAATATAAAAGTTGTCACAAGACTTTTACGGAATTTTATATACACATCCTTTAATATTGTCTGGGGAGTTCTTGATAAGTACATTTTCATTGTTGTATTGTTCTTAAATGCGACATTAACACCAAAATTCTTAAGAAGATGAGGGATATCTTTCATACTATTATTATAAGGCAGAACAAGCAAATTTTTTGTGTTGTAAGGTTCTTTCTGGTTTTGATACATAGTCTTTTTGCCGCTTCAAATGCACTGTTTAATACACTATCAGGATATTTCAATTTTTTGCCTGCATTCCTAATCTTATCTATTTCATCATCAATATATTCAGGGCTACATACCCGTAATGCTCTTAAAAACATAGATGAAAACACTGAATTTTTAACCTTATTGCTTTGTCCAGAATAGAAATGCACATAGGAAGAAATATTAGTGGGTTTTTTATACACACTATTTTTAAACCCACTACTATTTCTTCGTATGAGGACATCCAGAAACGGTAAGCACCCATCATTTTCCATTTCCATCGTGAATTTAATTGATGGTACTAATTGATTTAACTTAGCAAAAAGTTTTTACATCTTGGTTCCCTGGCCATACACAAATTATGTCGTCAACATACCTAAACCATGTTACATTACGTGGGATTATGTTGTTTAATATCTTCTTTTCAAAAATTCCATATATAAGTTACTTAACACTGGGGATAGAGGGTTTCCCATTGCCATACCAAAATTTTGTGAGTAAAATTTACCATTAAATTCAAATTTACAATCTTTTACACATAATTTAATCAGTTCAATTAAAGTACTTTTAGAAAATGGGATATCCAGCTGTGTGTTCTCTAACAATTCAGATAAAAACGCCATCAGATCATCTATTGGCACCTTTGTGAATAGTGATACAACATCAAAACTTACAAGCCTGGATTCACTATTAATCTCTACACTATTTAGTTTATTTATCAGGTCCACATTATTCTTGATATTTGCATTTGAGATGGTACCTACTAATGGGTTGAGAATATCTACTAAGTACTTCTTTAAGCTTGTATGATGCGGAACCAACTGAACTGATAATTGGCCTGGCAGGAAAGTTTGCTTTGTGAGTTTTATTGTACCATACATGTATGGTAGCGATGGAGAGGTCACACACAACTTCTTTATAAGGCTTTCGTTGCCTTTTAACAGGTTTTTCACTTTCTTATTGAAACCACTATTCACATTGTCTATCGGGTTCTTATTTAATTCTTTATATGTGTTATCATCACCTAAAAGATTTTGCATTTTTTCTATATATTCACTTTTATTTAAAATTACAAGGGCGCCTGATTTATCTGCTTTTGTCATGTGTATATCTTTATCTGTTTTCAGTTCATTAATAGCAACCATAAATCTTTTGGGGACGTTTGTGGTGTCTGATTTTTTCATACTTCCATAAATCACTCCCTTAACCATGTTCACTTCTTCATTCGTTAAATCACTATATTTTTCCAAATTACACAGTCCTTTAGTTATTTCCACACTGTTCCTTCTGCCAGGAGATAAAGCAAAGTTTAAACCGTAGCCTAAGGCACTAGTTACATTTCTATCCAGCTGTTTGTTTGATAAGTTGACGACACATTCATGATTGACGTTGTTGGTCCAAGGGCTTCTTTCAATCAACAGTTTCATTTTATTATCGTGTTTCCGTTTCAGTTTCCGATACACTTGATTCCTCATCTTCACATGACAATGTTCACGTAGGGAATCTCTCAATCTGGTGGTATTGAGGCTTCAAAATGTCGTCTTTCCTCGTGAGATCTTCAAAATTCTTTTGGTTTCCAATGTTTTGATGTTGATATGTTTTTCCAATATGGCACGTTGTATTTCACCGAAGGGTTGGTCTTCTAATTTCAGCAAGGAATTGGTTATGAACGATCTTGGTATCACTTGTTCATCCCGACATTCACGTAAAAACCGCAGGTGTTCCTTGTTGGTATGAGCTTGAGTGAGGGCGTCGGCAAATTCTCTGACGGCATATTCCAAGATGGGGAAAAGAACACAGAAAGATCGGAAGGAGCGCGTGGTATCCATTGATGATTATTATCACTTTTGTACGTGATTCATTTATCACACATTACCACAGGTGAAAAATAAGAAACGAGGTATAGGTCCTGACCGGTTTCGACTTTATTTCCAAGCCATTGACGAAGGACTGATACAGAGTGTGAGAAGTCACAAATATATATACTACAAGAACAGTACTGACGAACATACACAACCGTTAGAGGCTCCATATCCCCACTCAGACCGGTGTCGAGGTAGGAGTGGCCTTTAAAACTCATTTGGCTAAAAATCACAATAGACTCTCAGGGGACATTGCTGATAAACAGACCATACCCCACCTCAGATCCACACCTGACAGGTGTCATGGAGGCGGAGTTTGGAAACTCATTAACATTACTACCCTCAACTGTGTTTACAAATATGATAATCCTATTTTCATATATCTCTACTGCCTACCTTAAAGTTTAAACAATTTACAAATTTCTTTTGATATTAAAGGATCAAGTTTATACATCCCTTGACTGATATTCATATTATGGTTGTAACTTTCTTTTATGAAGCTAGATTCAATGATGTTCCTTTCCAGTGCATTATTAGAATATACAATCCTTTTTGCCCCTTCCCAGTTGATAGCATGATTGTTGTCACTAACATGTACAAATATACCACTGTTCCTTTGTTATCTCACACATTTCTTATGTTGTTCAATTCTTTTTTCCAGTGCAGAAGTACTTAGTAGATATTCTCAACCCATTAGTAGGTACCATCTCAAATGCAAATATCAAGAATAATGTGGACCTGATAAATAAACTAAATAGTGTAGAGATTAATAGTGAATCCAGGCTTGTAAGTTTTGATGTTGTATCACTATTCACTATTCACAAAGGTGCCAATAGATGATCTGATGGCGTTTTTATCTGAATTGTTAGAGAACACACAGCTGGATATCCCATTTTCTAAAAGTACTTTAATTGAACTGATTAAATTATGTGTAAAAGATTGTAAATTTGAATTTAATGGTAAATTTTACTCACAAAATTTTGGTATGGCAATGGGAAACCCTCTATCCCCAGTGTTAAGTAACTTATATATGGAATTTTTTGAAAGAAGATATTAAACAACATAATCCCACCTGTAATGTAACATGGTTTAGGTATGTTGACGACATAATTTGTGTATGGCCAGGGAACCAAGATGTAAAAAACTTTTTGCTAAGTTAAATCAATTAGTACCATCAATTAAATTCACGATGGAAATGGAAAATGATGGGTGCTTACCGTTTCTGGATGTCCTCATACGAAGAAATAGTAGTGGGTTTAAATATAGTGTGTATAGAAAACCCACTAATATTTCTTCCTATGTGCATTTCTATTCTGGACAAAGCAATAAGGTTAAAAAGTCAGTGTTTTCATCTATGTTTTTAAGAGCATTACAGGTATGCAGCCCTGAATATATTGATGATGAAATAGATAAGATTAGGAATGCAGGCAAAAAATTGAAATATCCTGATAGTGTATTAAACAGTGCATTTGAAGCGGCAAAAAGACTATGTATCAAAACCAGAAAGAACCTTACAACACAAAAAATTTGCTTGTTCTGCCTTATAATAATAGTATGAAAGATATCCTCATCTTCTTAAGAATTTTGGTGTTAATGTCGCATTTAAGAACAATACAACAATGAAAATGTACTTATCAAAAACTCCCAGACAATATTAAAGGATGTGTATATAAAATTCCGTGTAAGTCTTGTGACAACTTTTATATTGGCCAAACCGGGAAAGCACTGGAAAAAGAATTGAACAACATAAGAAATGTGTGAGATATGCACAAGGGAACAGTGGTATATTTGTACATGTTAGTGACAACAATCATGCTATCAACTGGGAAGGGCAAAAGGATTGTATATTCTAATAATGCACTGGAAAGGAACATCATTGAATCTAGCTTCATAAAAGAAAGTTACAACCATAATATGAATATCAGTCAAGGGATGTATAAACTTGATCCTTTAATATCAAAAAAGAAATTTGTAAATTGTTTAAACTTTAAGGTAGGCAGTAGAGATATATGAAAATAGGATTATCATATTTGTAAACACAGTACGAGGGTAGTAATGTTAATGAGTTTCCAAACTCCGCCTCCATGACACCTGTCAGGTGTGGATCTGAGGTGGGGTATGGTCTGTTTATCAGCAATGTCCCCTGAGAGTCTATTGTGATTTTTAGCCAAATGAGTTTTAAAGGCCACTCCTACCTCGACACCGGCCTGAGTGGGGATATGGAGCCTCTAACGGTTGTGTATGTTCGTCAGTACTGTTCTTGTAGTATATATAGTGACTTCTCACACTCTGTATCAGTCCTTCGTCAATGGCTTGGAAATAAAGTCGAAACCGGTCAGGACCTATACCCGTTTCTTATTTTTCACCTGTGGTAATGTGTGCATATATATATATAGATATATAGAATATATATATATATATATATATATATATATATATATGTGTATATATGTGTGAACAGTGTGTGTATATATATATATATATATATATATATATATATATATATATATATATATATGTTTATATGTGTCAGATATATATATATATATATATATATATATATAGAATAAATATTCCTATATAGTGTATATATATATATATATATATATATAGCTGATCCTGGAGATATATATATATATATATATATATATATACCAAATATATATATGTATATGGATCAGTGTGTATGCCTTTATATATATATATATATATATATATATATATATATATATATATTGCCTATATATATATATATATAAAGTACACATCATACATACATACATACATACATACATACATACTCACATACATGATATTCCTGTTAACAGAACTGTGGCGTTCTGAAGCTGACAGGGAACTTTTCTTTTGCACATTCTAAAATTTCAAGTTCATAATTGTGAATGGTTTGTTTCTAACTAACCTTGCCATGTATTTGCTATAATTAATTTCCTTTAAAACTCATCAAGATCTGGAAAATTCATTGTGAAATCTGATGACTTCTCGCATTCTGTAACTTCTTGCAAATGGACACCATATTCTTTGGAGGTTTCAGTTACAAGTCATTGGCCCTTGTAGGTTTGTTCCATATACTGTAGATAAGGGCTTAACTTCTGATTAATAATAATAATAATAATAATAATAATAATAATAATAATAATAATAATAATAATAATAATAATAAATCTCTCAATGCTTTTCCAAGCTAAAAGACAGTCACGGTCACAAGTCAAAGCATGGTTCTCAATTCCTTGACAGAACATTTAGTTAAAGAGACATTTCTCTTTGCCTCAGCTGTTCTGTTTATTTGGTAATTTATTTATTAAATTTTTTAATACATTTTTTTAATAAGTGATCTTTCCTTTCTCTATTTCCCTTTACCTCCTGTTACTTTCTTCTAATGAGCTTCTTAATATTCTTCGGAAGCTTGAATTTCAGGTCAAGGCCCCCGTGGTGGACTTGTTCCATATGAATAGGGTTCATTTTATGAATAATAATAATCAATAATTAGTATCATTTACTTCTTATTTTGTTCACTTTGTTCCTGCACAAGTTCGGCGGAAATCCTGAGCATCAGAAGAGCTGGTTTTCTCTTTTTTTTTTTTTTTTTTTTTTTGCAGGACTTGAAATGCAAGAAATCTTGATAGAAGTAAAAGTAGAGAAGCTCTGTGATGACAAAAGACGAACGAGAGAGAGAGAGAGAGAGAGAGAGAGAGAGAGAGAGCGAGAGAGAGAGAGAGAGAGAGAGAGAGAGAGAGAGAGAGAGAGAGAGAGAGAGAGAGAGAGATACCAAAGTATGTAAATTTATTAAAGTTGTTCTTTGTGTTTGACTGTTCAACAACTTCACTTGTAATTTGCATATGCTAAGAGAAAAGAAACAGCAGAAGAGAGAGAGAGAGAGAGAGAGAGAGAGAGAGAGAGAGAGAGAGACTGTTCCAGCGACATGAGACCGTGTATTCAGTTCGTCGAGAGGCTCGCCTGTTCTATACCCCTCTCTTTAAAACTTCGTGCTGAGGACTGGGGACGTGACCTTGGTTGGCCAGTATTCAATACTGGTCTAAAATTTTGGAGTAAATCTTACATTTCATTTTATAAACAGAAGTCGAAATAAACGATATTTCTTTGATTTTCTCTTTTTCTTTCCTCTGTAGCCCCTGAAAGTGCCGCCAGTGCACCTCAAGCTGTACACTGTAGGCATTACTCAAAAATCTTTGCAGCGTCCCTTCGGCCCCTGGCTGCAACCCCTTTCATTCCTTTCACTGCACCTCTTTTCATTTTCCCTTTCCTACATCTTACTTTCCTCAGCCTCGCCGAACGATTGTTTCATAGTGCAACTGCTTTGAGGTTTTCTTCCTGTTACACCTTTCAAACCTTTTACTGTCAGTTTCCGTTTCAGCGCTGAATGACCTCATAGGTCCAAGTGCTTGGGCTTTGGCCTAAATTTTATACTCCGTTCCTTCCTCTGGAGGGATGGCCTATATAAAAGCACCTTTTTTCCTTATCTACTTCTGCGTTTCTTTCTGGCTAGGGTGTTTTAATCCTTTATAAGTACAGAACAGAAGACACTTATCATCATAACTGGACTGATATTAGAGGATTATTTGCCACGGAAGGCGAGTATATGACAGATCTAACTTTGCTGACTTTAGTTGTTCTCGAGTCCAGCGACACATACTGTCTTATTTTATTCATTGTGCAACATCTGCCAGTTATTCCATGATTCATTTCTAAAGCAAGAATGCGAAAAAGAGGCCAGAGAGAGTCATCTTGAAAACAACTGGTACAAAACGAAACAGCGGCGCCAAATAGAATATTCATTAATGGATCAATGAGATCCTTTAGAATAAGATTACCTGGATACGCTATCAAAGTGCTTCTGAATTAACAAGTAAAACACTAAAAGGACTAGATTCCATTATGCAGATAAGCATTGTGAAATATACTTTACATATTGCGAAATACATCACAACACGCACGAATGGCTAGGATAAGCGACCTTTTATATATGCTTCTGATTTGAACGCTCTCATAATGCTACATTGTATTCATGCAGATCATTTTTATAATGTATGTGATGTAGAAAAGTGAATGGAAATATTCAGTCGAAGAATGTTGGAAAGTTTATCATACATTTATCATACATTATATTTTTAAACGGCATTCGTAGAAAAATACTTTGTTGTACATAAGATAGATTTACGAGTTCGGAATTTTATTTTAGTCCAAAGAAATACGGTATAGCTTATTTGCTTGTTCAAATCTAGCAGACAAAAATTGATGTAAAAACAATGCTTATATTTAGTCAAACCAAATTATAAGCCATAATGTGGAAAATGTTCGTAAGTAATAAATAATGGGAAATTATCCGAAGTGAGAGAGAGAGAGAGAGAGAGAGAGAGAGAGAGAGAGAGAGAGAGAGAGAGAGAGAGAGAGAGAGAGAGGGAGAGAGAGAGAGATCATTATTTTGCTGTCGAAATTTTTTTTTCTATTTATTTATTTATTTATTGATTTGTCAATTTATTTCTTCTTTTTTAATAAGCGATCTCTTCTTTCTGCATAACTCCTTACCTTCTGGTACTGTTTTTATAATAAACACCATAATATTCTTTGGAAGCTTGAATTTCAAGTCAGTGGCCCCTGTGATGGGCTTGTTCCATATGAATATGGTTCACCTCCTGAATATAATAATAATAATAATAATAATAATAATAATAATAATAATAATAATAATAATAATAATAATAATAATAATAATAATAACTCAGTTCAGGAAATGCGAGTGAACTATAATAATAATAATAATAATAATAATAATAATAATAATAATAATAATAATAATAATAATAATAATAATAATATCCTGTCCGAGCAATCATTTTTCGGCAATACGATTTATGACGTATTACATCAAGAGGATAATCCATCAGTTCGCTGTTAATACCCACTGATAAATACAATGAAAATAGCTTGTGCATCGTAGGGCGCTAATAGTTCAATTTACGTTAAGTCGCAGCCTGGACACTAATGATGTTAATCAATTTACCCAGCATGACAATGCCGGCCCGGTCATTTGCATATCAGAGACACGCTGAGTCGTTAACGAACGCGGGTACAACATCCTACGCGGATATTGGGTGTAGCAGCATATGTATATGTATATATGTATATATATATATATATATATATATATATATATATATATACATATATATATATATATATATATTCACATAAATGAAAACTTGATAAAAGATGCCTAGTTCAGTTCAGTAAATGAAAACTTGATAAAAGAAAAGAAGAAATCCCATATCACCAGTTCAGGAGTAAATGAAAACTCGATAAAAGAAAAGAAGAAATCCCATGCCGGGAGTTCAGGAGTAAATGAAAAGAAGAAATTATGTATCACCAGTGCAGGAGTATATGAAACCTTCATAAATAAAAGAAGAAATCACATCGGCAAGAAAGTGGCGTGCTGTTCCTCGAGAACCTTCAGGGCGAAGCCTCTGTAAAGAAAACAAGAACAAGCCTTCCCTTCCCTCAAGAGACGACGAAATCAGTACCCAGGCAACTCCCTAGTTGCCAGATGCTCAACGACTAATTAGGAATTTATTTTCTGTTTTGGAAAGACGAATGAAGAAAAAAAAGAAGTTATATTTACGACAGAGTTATGTGATATCAGTTGAATTGAAGAAGCAAGCTCGATTCGTCGTAGAAGATTTTGAAGAGTTTAATTATCTGTTTTTTTAGTTATGTATTTATTCATTTATTTGTTTATTAATTCATTCATCATTAAAATTGGCTCCAGTCAGTTGCATTCGTAGGAGAAGAATTTGGAGGAAGGATTGAAGTATTTATTTATGCATAGAGCTTTGATAATTCTGCACCTGTAAAGTCGCTTGCTGTATTCCAATTGAAGCGAATGGAATCTAAAATTTAGGCCAAAGGCCAAGCGCTGGGAGCTATGAAGTCATTCAGCGCTGAAAGGGAAACTAGGAGTAAAAAGGTCTGAAAAGGTGTAACAAGAGGAAAACCTCAAAGCAGTTGCTCTATGAAACAAGTGTTAGGAGAGGGTGCAAAGTAAGTCGGAAGAACAAGAATATGAACGGAGTTACAGTCAAAGGAATGAAAGAGGTTGAAGCTAGGGGCCGAAGGGACGCTGCTAAAATACTTAAGTAATGCCTACAGTGCACTACGTGCGGTGCACTGACAGCAGATCGCCCTCTCGCGCAGTAGAGATTGAAATATGCATACGGTCAAAATGTATCATCCAGTAGATACAATTACTCTCATTTATTTATTTATTTATTTTATGATTTTTTTTCTTTTAAATAAGTGAGATCTCTTCTTTCTGTACTTCCCTTTATCTCCTCTTACTTTGTAATGAATGCCACATTCTTTAGAAGCTTGAATTTCAAGTCAGTGGCCCTTTTGGTGGGCTTCTTCTGAATAATAATATAATAATAATAATAATAATAATAATAATAATAATAATAATAATAATAATAATGTGGAAATCATTTGCAAAGACTCATTCGTCCTACAGACAATCACGACTGATATTCGTAATATTCATCAAACGGTGGGTGTGGGAGATGAGGCAGATGATAATATGAGTCGGGGAAATTCAATTGATCCCGCAAGCAATATCCTCTGCCTTCAATCATCTCTCATCTCACACTAACGAGAGCTTGATTGGCTACGAAGCTCTCCACGTCTTGCTTTCAAGTAGGTGTTCATTACGATCTAACCGAGAAGGCTCTGATCACAGGAAATCGCTAATCTTGACCTGTGATTCCCTGTTGCTCTTGTACCGACAATAATAAGCCTTTGTCTTAGATAACAAGAGACCTGGCGTTTTGAAATTTGCATTGAATACTTGCAAGTCAATGAATAGTTGACGTTCTACTTCCTATTTTTAGTCTAATATCCCTCAACAGTCCACTTAGAAGGCTCTCATTACAGGAAATCACTAATGTTGACCTGTAAATTCCTGTTTCTCTTGCACCAACAATATTAAGGCTGTCTTCGTGTGCATTTTAAGATAGGCATAACATGAGACTGAGCATTTTGAAATTTGCATTGGGTATTTGCCAATCACTGAATGATTGATTTTCTGTTTTTTGTTCAAGATTTAATATTCACTTATCGACATTTTTGCAAACTTGATATCAGCTTCCTATTTCGTTTTTATTTTTAGTCACTAGTTTCAGGTGCTGCGGACGTCTCCTGAATGCCAGGTGTATCGGTTTTATTTTATATTATCTCATATTTATTTACTTATCGCCTCTTCCTTTGACTTTTCTCTCTTCACAGGCTGGTTTCCCTTTGGAGCCCTCTTGGGTTTACAGTCTGTTGACTCTGTTCATGAGGGTTTTCAGCTGAAGATTTAGAGGAAGAAGAGAGAGAGAGAGAGAGAGAGAGAGAGAGAGAGAGAGAGAGAGAGAGAGAGAGAGAGAGAGAATTACTAAAGATTCAATATCACAATCATCATTCATCATTTTATTAAACTTTCCTTGTGAGTGAGGTCGATGAAAATGAATCATTTTTCCAGTCACAGTTGACTGTTGGCATGTTGTTCTTGATAATGTTTAAGCAAAGGGGTTCAAGAAACGACATAACAAAGTAATATTGTGAACAGGCATCAGTCGTCCTATACAGAACAGGGACAGTAATATTAAGGTTGATGGATATGAACATCCTACATAATGTTCCATAGGAGGGGGTACTAGGAGTGTACATTAATGGCAGAGGTTCTCATCAAAACGTAATGAGTGGCAAGGAATAAGGCTATAGTGCGTGTGAGTGTGTGTGTGTGCGCGTGTGTGTTTGAGATATGAATTGTAATTTCCTTGACGATATGGGCGTTCCTGTGTGTGTGTGTGTGTGTGAGAGAGAGAGAGAGAGAAGAAGAAGAATATTAGTGTGATTTGTTTATTGTGAGGATAAGCATTTAGTTACAAAATTAGATATTAGGAAATTCGAGAAAAATTTGTACGAGAATTTTAGTCAAATTTCCGCCGGTCCTCATACAGAAAAAAAATGTTCAATTTTTCAGTGCTTTAATCTCAGGACTGTATGATCCAGAAAAGAAAATTTAGTGTTATTTGTGCACTGTGATGATCACGATTTAGCCACAGAACATAATGTTGGAAATTCGAGAGCAAATCCTTGACGTGAATTTTAGTCAAATTACCGCAGGTCCTCTAATAGAAAAAATGTCAAATTTTTCAGCGTTTTAATCTCAGCACTCAATAACCCACAAAGGAAAGTTAGCGTTATTTATGAACTGTAAGGATGAACATTAAGTCACAGAATGAAATAGAAGGAAACTTAAGCCAGAATAAAGTGTACATGATTTTGTAATTCTCATGAACATAAACATAACTTCTGCTTAAAGGCGTGAACGCTCTCTCTCTCTCTCTCTCTCTCTCTCTCTCTCTCTCTCTCTCTCTCTCTCTCTCTCTCTCTCTCTCTCTTCGTTTTTGTTATTATACTGCATTCAAGCTCGTAAGTTTTTCATTATGAGAGCATCAGCATTCATGAAAACAATGTGAATGTGATCATAAAGTCAAGAGATTTATAATAAAGAACCTAAAGTGTTTTCACCGGAAGAGAAAAGTTCATATTTTGGATGAAATTCTAAAACTATTTTGTTCCCTTTTTTTTCAGTGCATTATTTACAACCACGACTTGGTCGGTAAAAAGTTTTGTTTCTTACCTTTTGTTTACTACCAACTGAATTCTTTTACATTAAGCATGTGAGCGAGATGTCCTTTCTTCTTCTTACTCTCTCGTTGCTTCCCTGAAATTCTCTTCTCTCACTTAAATTTTAAGACATTATGAATTGCTTGCTACTGAAATTAAGCCTTCAGATGTTACCAGAGTATTTATGTACTATTCCCTCAGCCCTTATGTCAAGGAGGAAAGATTTACAGTTTTTCATACGTGGATGTTCAAAGACGGTAAATGAAGACTTAGTATCAATCATTCAAGGTAATACTCGTCTTAGGAAGAAATCAAGTTACAGTTTGCCAGGAGACAGACACTGCGCTTCTCAGAGCTTTTGTATGATAATAGATTTTTCTAGGCTTTCACTTACGATGTTCGAGACTTAATGTTAGAAACCAAAGCTTTGAAAGGAAGACCGTCGTTATAGAATAAGTAAATATTGAGGAAGTATTGAGGTTAAGTCATTACATAACTGGGTACTTGAAATTTATTAACATTAGAGTTCCGAAAAAGTTTAGCCTGAAAATCTAGTTGTGCATATATGTGTGTGTGTGTTTGTGTGCATAATACATCTATATCTATCTATCTATCTATATATATATATATATATATATATATATATATATATATATATACATATATGTATATATATGTATATTATACTATATATATACATACATACATTTACATGCTCATGAGAGGAGAACTTGTTTACCTTTGTCGGGAAATCAAAAGAAAGATCTTGAGGTTCGCTGAGATCCGAACGATTTGCTCATTCACATCAAAGGGATTTCTCCAGGGAATTACATTTGCCACTGATGCTTCATTTCCCATCACTTAAGATCTAAAGAGAGAGAGAGAGAGAGAGAGAGAGAGAGAGAGAGAGGAGAGAGAGAGGAGGGAGGGGAAGAAGAGATAACGGATCCAATATGATATATTTGAATATATTGCCGTAACTACGAAAGAGATAAATGAGCAGATATGGGAACATCAGAACAGAGAATTCAAATTACAATATTAACAAATATCAATTTAATATGAATATGTTCGTTTTGGATGCTTAGCCTATCTATAATACTCCCCGTTTTTGCATATGTATGTATATATATATAAATATATATATATATATATATATATATATATATATATATATATATATATATATATATATATATATATATATATATGTATATATATATATATATATATATATATATATATATATATATATATAGTATATATATATAGATAATATATTAGCAAGATATATATATATATATATATATATATATATATATATATATATATATATATATATATATATATATATATATAAAAGAGAGAGAGAGAGAGAGAGAAACACTTTAGCAAGAATGCCAGAAGGAAAGACGGAGAGAGAGAGAGAGAGAGAGAGAGAGAGATTTTTGTAGAGAGAGAGAGAATAGAAGGAGAGAAGAGGATTTTTGTATCAATAGAAGGAGGAAAGCTGTGAGAGAGAGAGAGAGAGAGAGAGAGAGAGAGAGAGAGAGAGGGAGAGAATTTTTGTCACAATACGAGGAGCAAAGCCAGAGAGAGAGAGAGAGAGAGAGAGAGAGAGAACTTTTGTAACAATGCGAGGAGGAAGGCCAGTGAGAGAGAGAGAGAGAGAGAGAGAGAGAGAGAGAGAGAGAGAGAGAGAGAGAGAGAGAGAGAGAGAGAGAGAGCATCTTTGGAAAGAAACGATAAGGGAACAACCAGGAAGGACAGCGAAGAGAGGACTAGATGCAGTTGCAGCCTTTGGCTGAGAGAGAAATCAAGATGATGATCGACTTTCACTTCGAAAAGATTTTTACTCACCTCAGCAACTGTAGAAGTTCCCAGATACTTTCAGAGTCGTAGGGGAAAGAGAGAGAGAGAGAGAGAGAGAGAGAACTTTTGTAACAATGCGAGGAGGAAGGCCAGAGAGAGAGAGAGAGAGAGAGAGAGAGAGAGAGAGAGAGAGGAAAGAAACGATAGAAACGATAAGAACAACCAGGAAGGACAGCGAAGAGAATTGGACTAGATGCAGTTGCAGCCTTTGGCGGCTGAGAGAGAAATCCAAGATGATGATCGACTTTCACTTCGGAAAAGATTTTTACTCACCTCAGCAACCGTAGAAGTTCCCAGATACTTTCAGAGTCGTAGGGGAAAGAGAGAGAGAGAGAGAGAGAGAGAGAGAGAGAGAGAGAGAGAGAGAGAGAGAGAGATTGGTAGCTTTCCTTTCTTCAGGAACATTTCGTCTGTTAGTGAAAAGTGAAGTTCGAAAGAGATTTCCACTTGGCAACTGACTGGAAGGATATTGTCTGCAGAAAATCATTCCGGTGACAAAAGATGTTTTGTGTACGAGATGCTTCACTTTTTCCTCACTGAATAATCCTTTCTGACATTTCAATAGCGCCACGTTTAATGGTGCAGTCGCTCTCTCTCTCTCTCTCTCTCTCTCTCTCTCTCTCTCTCTCTCTCTCTCTCTCTCTCTCTCTCACACACACACACACACACACACATATATATATATATATATATATATATATATATATATATATATATATATATATATATATATATATATATATATATATATATATACACATATACATACATATATATAAATATATATATATTATACACACATATACATACATATATATAAATATATATATATATATATATATATATATATATATATATATATATATATATATATATATATATATATATATATATATTATATACACACATATACACATATATATATATATATATATATATATATATATATATATATATATATATATATATATATATATATATATATATATAACACTTTTGACATGCTTGGTACTCCAACATGGAATAGATCCTTTTCACAGACAAAACCAGTTGTGAAAGTGGATGCAAAAGCGCCCATTCTGTATTCAGTGCAATAATAATCCTCCCAAATCCCAACAATGGGGAGATTTTCATCATAAACAAAGACCTTTTCAAAGGCCTCTTTGGTCTGGTCGAGGATCGCTTATCGTTCCGTTTTCAAATGACAGCTGAGTTTGACTATTGTGGAGAAGAAAGCAATTTTTTTCTGGTATTACAGGCGTTTGATTTTCCATAAAGGAGGTAAAGATTTAATGGGTTATACAAGGCTTCATAAGGGTTTTTTGAACAGGCTGTATAAGTCGTAATCATTTTTTTCCCAAGAGTATAAATAGCGACATGAACACTGTAATACTCTCTCTCTCTCTCTCTCTCTCTCTCTCTACAATATTGTTAACAAAACACTCACACTCAGACATTATATATATATATATATATATATATATATATATATATATATATATATATATATATATATATATATATATATATATATATATATATATATATATATATATATATATATATATGTACATATACATATATGCGTACATATACACATATATGTATACATATATATAAGATATATATGTATATATATACATATATACATACATACATATACATTTACGTGTGTAAATATGTTTTCATCTTACTACGGGGTCATTCTTTCTTAATAAGTGAGATCTCTTCTGTCCGTGTTTCCCTTTACCTCTTCTTACTTTTTCCTAATAAACGCTATATTCTTTAGAAGCTTGAATTCCAAGTCAGTGGCCCCTGTGGTGGGCTTGTTCCATACGAATAGGGTTCATCCTCTTAATAATAATAATAATAATAATAATAATAATAATAATAATAATAATAATAATAATAATAATAATAATAATGTTTAAACAATTCACAAACACTTCCACTTGGAATCTGAAGGTGAGTCTTTGCTTCAAAAAACGCCGCTGTGGTCTTCAAGAATTCTAAAGATCAACCGAAGTAAAACTATTCCTCCCTTTTCCTCGAAGCCAGTATCGAAAAGTGTTGGAACTCTCCTCATTAATATAAATAAAACGAGGCGATCGAGCTTTTAGAAGACCGAACAACATCATAAATCTCGACGTTGCGGCTCACGAGCAATAAATTTCTGTCATAAATCTTCACCTTCTTAATTCCTGAAAATCCCTCCTTTCCTTCTTCGGATTTATATCCAAGTCGTTTTTTCTTCTCAGCCATAAATTTTTCTCTATTTCAAGAAGTGATTCATCACAGCTCAATGATGGAGTAAGGTTTCACGTATTTATATTTTCTAAACGCGATGAGGTTAAAATATGGGAATTGTTTGACTAAATATTATTTCTACGTCGAGTTTTTCCTTTCAGTCATAAATTTCTCTGTTTTTCAAGATGTGATTCATCACAGTTCAGTGATGGAGTAAGATTTCACATATTTATATATCTTTTAATTCCATGAAGTAATAATATGGGAATTATTCAATTCAGTATCATTTTTATATCAAAGTTTTTTCCCTTCTCAACCGTAAATTTCTCTTTTTCAAGAAATGATTCATCACAGCTCAGTGCTGAAGTAAGATTTTGCATATTTATATTTTTTAAGCAGGATAAGGTAATTATTTGACTCAGTTTTATTTTTATATCCAATTTTTTTTCTCTGCCCTAATTTTCTGTTTTTCAAAAAATCATTCATCACAGTTCAGTGTTGA
>NC_089749.1:59431016-59433516 GCF_040412425.1 Macrobrachium rosenbergii | reverse complement strand
AAAACAAAACAGTTATTCAGTGCTAGAAGCAATTCGGAAATACTGGCTTCCGAAACTGTTCTGGGCTGCAATGTTCTGTCACCCGAATTTTCTTCCGGGACCTGAAGTGACAGTGAATAATATAACATCAGGAAGCTTCATGACCTCAAAAAATTCCCCGGGCCCCACTTCGAACATTCTTCGAAAGACGAATAATAGACAGAGTCCATTTGCGAGCAAAACTTATAACTCTGGCTAAAATCTTACATTCGCACGGGAGACGAAGCTGGCGAAGTTATTTTCATTGCTTTGTTTCTTGCTGTAATCCTAATATTATTTTGGGGGTAAATTCCGTTCACATTATATAACGCACTTTAATGTACTATTAAAAACAGACGATGGAATGGAAAAACAATCAATAGAATTATTCTTAGTTGTCAGTTCCATTCATCCAGAACAGCATATTTTCAGTATCACCCAATTTTCATACCTTTATATACGATTAGGCCTCTCTTTGTGTTTCAGGGTGTCTGTGAATCAAATTGTTTGTCTTTAACTAATAAGAGGTGGACTGACAACCTCAAACATTCTGATTGTCTCCTCTGACATCAGATTTCAGCTCTGAATATGAATAACTGATACGGAGTCAGCTGGCTTCCTTATTTTATCTTTGGGATCTTCTCCCTTGTGTTATTTTTGTGGAAGAATAAGAATAAAAAGTGGGAATAAGTTCACTGACATACAAAAAGTTTTTAGCGATGAAGTTAATGATTTCCTTTTGCTCTCTCTCTCTCTCTCTCTCTCTCCCCCTCTCTCTCTCTCTCTCTCTCTCTCTCTCTCTCTCTCTCTCTCTCTCTCTCTCTCTCTCAAAGGTTTGTAAGAAATTCATAGATTTTCCTCTCTCTCTCTCTCTCTCTCTCTCTCTCTCTAAAGGTATGTAAGAAATTCATAGTCCTCTCTCTCTCTCTCTCTCTCTCTCTCTCTCTCTCTCTCTCTCTCTCTCTCTCTCTCTCTCTCTCTCCGGTGGTTTGGAAAAAATTCAAAGGCGTTTATTTTGGGGGATAGGGTTGCTAGCCCCATGCCTATAATTCTGAGGGTGGGGGGGGGAGGGGAAGGTGGGAGAACATTTCAGAACATACATCATATTTACTTAGAGCAGTCTTTCGTAAGTATCATTTCCTTATTTGCTTTAACCCATTATTATTCTTTGTTATTTTTATTCCGTAGTTTATTCATTACTGATGCATTTTTCCGTTGTGAGCTAATAATAATAATAATAATAATAATAATAATAATAATAATAATAATAATAATAAATCTTGAGATAGTCCAATAATAATAATAATAATAATAATAATAATAATAATAATAATAATAATAATAATAAATCCTAAGATAGTCCAATAAGGTTCGCGGCATGAAAAATATGTCGAATTCTCATAAAAAGCAATGGCATTGCAACTGATGAATGGAGTCATGAAAATTCTAATTATTTGTAGATATAGTTGATGACTTTAATCTTAATTGTGTAACATTCCATTTTTACCATGAATAAAAAGACTTTTAAAATTTTCAGTTTAAGTCCAACAGAAATCATTGCAATAATTTAAACTAAGAATTCCAAAAAGAAAAAGAACCTTTCCTTTTAATTTAGCGAAGTGCCCAATGCCCCCAATGCAATCCATTCCAGCTGGACATGAATGAAAATACCTATATTTTCAGCTGAAGTCTAACAATAATCATTGCAAAAGTTCAAACTTAAGAATTTCGAAAAGAAAAAGGAATAGAAATAATTCAATTTTCAGCCTAAGTCTAACAATAGTCTTTGCAAAAATTTAATTTTAAGAATTTCGAAAAGAAAAATGTAAAGAAATACATATATTTTCAGTCTAATTCTAACGATAATCACAGCATTAACATTAAACTGAAGAAATATCAAAAGAAAAATGAATATAAACACTTATTTTTTCAGTCTAAGTCTAACAGTCATCATTGCAATGACGTTAAACTTAAGAATTACAAAAATAAAAATAAATGAAAACACTTATACTGTATTTTCAGCCTAACAATAATCATTGCAGTTATTTAAACTCAAAATTCCGAAAAGAAAGAAGAGCATTCCTTTTAATTCAGCGAAAGTCCCTAAAGCCGCCGATGCAATCCATTTCATCCTTTAGCTGCTCTTAACTTGATGAACAATAAATTCGTTAAGCTCAGAGCAGCCGTCGTTACGGAAGCCGGGGGCTGATCTCCCGAGCATCCTCAGGGGAGAAAGAAAATATCTCCGGTAATGGATTTGCCTCGTGGCCGAAGCCAGCACCTTCTCTTTAACACTGTGATGATTAAACTTTCTCCCCGTAGTGGGGTAGTGCCTTCAGTGCACCTTATGCGGTGAACTATAGGCATTGCTTAATTAAGGTTCTTTGCAGCGTTCCTTCGACCCCTAGCTGCAACCCCTTTCCTTCCTTTTAATACACATCCGTTCATATTATCTTTCTTCCATCTTGCTTTCCACCCTCTC
>NC_089749.1:59418819-59428016 GCF_040412425.1 Macrobrachium rosenbergii | reverse complement strand
TATATATATATATATATATATATATATATATATATATATATATATATATAATATATATATATATATATATATATATATATATATATATATAATATATATATATATATATATATATATATATATGAAATTTTTATCACACCGTGATTTTTATACAATCATGAAGCTACAAATGTCGCAATATCGAAATTCACGCTACCCGGTATATCTCCGTTGGAGAATTGTCGCCGAAGGAATTTATATAAGTGATAAATGAATTGGAATCGTGGGGACACGAACCGCGACGAAAGCCTATTCAGCGACTCCAGTTGACGTAAACCATTGAGCCATCAAGAGAGGTATAAGCTTTTGCCGAGATGTCGTACTGCTTTTACCCGTCGAGCGGGGAAAGTGTACTAGCCTCGACAATGACCCACCTCCGCCATGACAGTTCATTGGTACGTTTGGAACACGCAGCTCTTAAGCTATGACAATAATCGATTTTATACAATCATGAAGCTACAAATGTCGCTTTAATATCGAAATCACGCTACCTCGGTATATCTCCGTTGGAGAATTGTCGCCGAAGGGGAATTTTATATATGATAAATGAATTGAATCGTGGGGACACGAACCCGCGACGAAAGCCTATTCAGCGACTCCAGTTGACGTAAACCATTGAGCCATCAAGAGAGGTATAAGTCTTTTTGCCGAGATGTCGTACTGCTTTTACCCGTCGAGCGGGGAAAGTGTACTAGCCTCGACAATGACCCACCGCCATGACAGTTCATTGGTACGTTTGGAACACGCAGCTCTTGTTAGGAAATTTTTATCACACCGTGATTTTATACAATCATGAAGCTACAAATGTCGCTTAATATCGAAATTCACGCTACTCGGTATATCTCCGTTGGAGAATTGTCGCCGAAGGGGAATTTATATATGATAAATGAATTGAATCGTGGGGACACGAACCCGCGATTTAAAGCCTATTCAGCTTACTCCAGTTGACGTAAACCATTGAGCCATCAAGAGAGGTATAAGTCTTTTGCCGAGATGTCGTACTGCTTTACCCGTCGAGCGGGGAAAGTGTACTAGCCTCGACAATGACCCACCTCCGCCATGACAGTTCATTGGTACGTTTGGGAACACGCAGCCTTTTGTTATGAAATTTTTATCACACCGCGATTTTTATACAATCATGAAGCTACAAATGTCGCTTTAATCGAAATTACGCTACCGGTATATCTCCGTTGGAGAATTGTCGCCGAAGGAATTTATATATGATAAATGAATTGGAATCGTGGGGACACGAACCCGCTGACGAAAGCCTATTCAGCGACTCCAGTTGACGTAAACCATTGAGCCATCAAGAGAGGTATAAGTCTTTGCCGAGATGTCGCATTGCTTTTACCCGCCGTGAGCGGGGAAAGTGTACTAGCCTCGACAATGACCCACCTCCGCCATGACAGTTCATTGGCACGTTTGCACGCAGCTCTTGTTATGAAATTTTATCACACCGTGATTTTTATACAATCAAGCGAAGCTACAAATGTCGCTAATATCGAAATTCACGCTACCTCGGTATATCTCCGTTGAGAATTGTCGCCGAAGGGGAATTTATATAAGTGATAAATGAATTGAATCGTGGGGACACGAACCCGCAATTTAAAGCCTATTCAGCTTACTCCAGTTGACGAAACCATTGAGCCATCAAGAGAGGTATAAGTCTTTTTGCCGAGATGTCGCACGTTTTACCCGCCGTGAGCGGGAAAGTGCAGCCTCGACAATGACCCACCTCCGCCATGACAGTTCATTGGTACGCTTGGAACACGCAGATGAAATTTTATCACACCGTGATTTTTATACAATCATGAAGCTACAAATGTCGCTTAATATCGAAATTCACGCCACTCGGTATATCTCCGTTGAGAATTGTCGCCGAAGGGGAATTTATATAAGTGATAAATGAATTGGAATCGTGGGACACGAACCCGCGACGAAAGCCTATTCAGCGACTCCAGTTGACGTAAACCATTGAGCCATCAAGAGAGGGTATAAGTCTTTTTGCCGAGATGTCGCACTGCTTTTACCCGTCGAGCGGGGAAAGTACTAGCCTCGACAATGACCCACCTCCGCCATGACAGTTCATTGCACGCGCTGGAACACGCAGCCTTGTTATGAAATTTTATCACACCGTGATTTTATACAATCATGAAGCTACAAATGTCGCTTAATATCGAAATTCACGCTACTCGGTATATCTCCGTTGGAGAATTGTCGCCGAAGGAATTTATATAAGTGATAAATGAATTGAATCGTGGGGACACGAACCCGCGACGAAAGCCTCATTCAGCGACTCCAGTTGACGTAAACCATTGAGCCATCAAGAGAGGTATAAATCTTTTTGCCGAGATGTCGTACTGCTTTTACCTGCCGAGCGGGGAAAGTGTACTAGCCTCGACAATGACCCACCTCCGCCATGACAGTTCATTGGCACGCTTGGGACACGCAGCACTTGTTATAAATTTATCACACGTGATTTTATACGGAGAAGCTACAAATGTCGCTTGGATTTCGAAAATTCACGCTACTCGGTATATCTCCGTTGGAGAATTGTCAAGGGGAATTTATATAAGAGATAAATGAATTGAAACGGGACAATGAACCCGCGACGAAAGCCTATTCAGCGACTCCAGCTGACGTAAACCATTGAGCCATCAAGAGAGGGTATGCAGTTTGCCGAGATGTCGTACTGCTTTACCCGTCGTGAGCGGGAAATGGTTACAGCCAACTCGACACGACCCACTCGCCATGACAGTTCATTGGTTTGGAACACGCAGCCTTGTTATGAAATTTTTATCACACCGCGATTTTTTAACAGCGAAGCTACAATGTCGCTTAACGAAATTCACGCCACCGGAGGTAAGAATTGTCAAGGAATTTATATTATGATAAATGAATTGGAATCGTGGGGACACGAACCCGCTGACGAAAGCCTATTCAAAAATTTCAGTTGACAAAACCATTGAGCCATCAAAAGATATACGAGATGCGTGAATTAGGTGAAAGGGTAAGCACTTTCCTCGGCCAATGACGGGTTCAGTTCATCTGGCAAAAATCATACCTTTGTGATGGCTTATCAATTTCATTTACAAGAGCAACTGAAACGTCGCTGAATGTCGCTGGCGGAGCGTCGAGGCTAGTACACTTTCCCCGGGCCACGACCCGTAAAAGCAGTACGACATCTCAGCCGAGGGGAATTTATTTGATCAATGGTTTCAATATGCGAGTCGCTGAATAGGCTTTCACGCCACCTTCGTGTCCACACACGATTCCAATTCATTTATCACTTATATAAACCTTGAGCCAATTCAATGGAGATATACCAGGTAGCGTGAATTTCGATATTAAGCGACATTTGTAGCCCATTGATTGCATAAAAATCACGGTGTGATAAAATTTCATAACAAGAGCTGCGTGTTCCAAACGTACCAATGAACTGTCATGGCGGAGGTGGGTCATTGTCGAGGCTAGTACACTTTCCCGCTCACGACGGGTAAAAGCAGTACGACATCTCGGCAAAAGACTTATACCTCTCTTGATGGCTCAATGGTTTACGCCAACTGGAGTCGCTGAATAGGCTTTCGTCGCGGTTCGTGTCCCCACGATTCCACCATTTATCACTTATATAAATTCCCTTCGGCGACAATTCTCCAACGGAGATATACTGAGGTAGCGTGAATTTCGATATTGCGACATTTGTAGCTTCATGATTGTATAAAATCACGGTGTGATAAAAAATTTCATAACAAGAGCTGCGTGTTCCAAACGTACCAATGAACTGTCATGGCGGAGGTGGGTCATTGTCGAGGCTAGTGTGTCACTTTCCCCGATTCCCGTCCGGTAAAAGCTGGTTCGACATCACGGGAAAAGACTTATACACCTAAAATTCTTTCGGTGGCTCAATGGTTTTACGCCAACTGAGTCGCTGAATTAGGCGTTTGTAGCTTTCTGATTGTATGAATCCACGGTGATTTATCACTTAGTCATAAATGGCTTCGCGACAAAACGGAGACCACAGGTAGCCAACATTTCAGAGGTGGTGGATTTCGCTTCAAACGTATAAACACCACGAGTTCATAACAAGAGCTGGGCTGAAACGTACCATGGTATTCATTTATACCTCTCTTGTGGCCGACTGGTTAGTGTGTCACTGTAGTCCTGATTCCCGTCCGTCGCTGGTTCGATCCCACGGACGGTGGACTTATTATCACTAAAATTCCTTCGGTAACATATATGAAAATATATTACTCCGAGGTAGAGTGAATTGATATTAAAGGACGTTTGTAGCTTTCGATTGTATATGAATCACGGTGATGTGATAAATAGTCATATTATATATATAAACGCAGATATGGCAGAGGTATATCGCCTCCAAACGCAAAACACCTGAGTTCGATATGGGGATATATTTATACCTCTTGTGGCCGATGTGTCATAGTCCTGATATCCCATATATTATCACCTAAAATTCCCTTCGGTAACATATATGAAAATATATTACTTCTGAGGTAGAGTGATTTGTAGCTATTGTATATGAATCACAAGTGATGTGATAAATAGTCATATATATATATATATATATATATATATATATATATATATATATTATATATATATATATATATTTTATATATATATATATATATATATATATATATATATATATATGATTACAGCAAGAAACAAAGTCCCAGATTCGTCCCCGTGAGAATGTAAGATTTTAGCCAGAGTTATAAGTTTTGCTCAAATGGACTCTGTCCATTATTCATTTTCCGAAGAATGTACCCGGAGTCATTTTTTGAGATCATGAAGCTTCCCTGGTGTTATATTATTCATTGCCACTTCAGGTCCCGGAAGAAAATTCGGGTGACAGAACATTGCAGCCCAGAACAGTTTCGGAAGCCAGCATTTCCGGATTACTTCTAGCACTGAATAACTGTTTTGTTTTTTGTCGAAAAACTGTTTGCTTATGAGAGAGCAGATGACAACGAACTTCGTATTCAGAAAATTATTTTTTTTTCTTTCTGAATTGTTAATTGTTGTGATATTTAGTGTACTTGCGATCATCATTGCCACCTGTCTATTCCTCAGCTTCGTATCCTTTAGCCGTAAATCAAACAAGTAAAAATTGCGCCGAAGTTTCTTCGGCGCAATCGAGTTTTATGTACATCATATAATCAAGGCCATCGAAAACAGATCTATCTTTCGGTGGTCTCGGTATAATGCTGTTTGAGCCGCGGCCCATGAAACTTTAACCAAGGCCCGGTGATGACCTATCCTATATCGTTGCCGGAAGCACGATTATGGCTAACTTCAGCCTTAAATAAAATAAAAAACTACTGAGGTTAGAGGGCTGCAATTTGGTATGTTTCATGATTGGAGGGTGGATGATCAACATACCAATTTGCAGCCCTCTAGCCTCAATAGTTTTTAAGATCTGAGGGCCGACAGAAAAAGTGCGGAAAGAAAAAAGTGCCGACGGACATACAAAGCCGGCACAATAGTTTTCTTTTCAGAAAGCTAAAAGAGCAAAACCATTCTGAACACAGGCCAGTTTTGCTGCAAGTGAGCGCAAATGTCTCTGCAACAGTCAAGACATCCCAAATTCCGAGCCCTTGGCTGTTGCATGTTGTTCCCCCATGCTGGAATCTCTCTCTCTCTCTCTCTCTCTCTCTCTCTCTCTCTCTCTCTCTCTCTCTCTCTCTCTCTCTCTCTTCCCTGGGCAACAAAGTTTTCCTTTGCAAAATGAAATAAACCTTTTACTTATTCCTTCCTAAACACGACAATTTCTTCTCCCTACCTCACAGCTAGCTGTAACAACCCATTTTCATATTTCTTTTCAAACGCAAAAAAAAAAAAAAAAAAAAAGGCAAGTTGAGTAATTGTTTAGGAGTGAATTCCACTCTCCTTGAATAAAACAGCTTTCCTTTTCTAGACGAAGTAAAGCTTTTACTTATTTATTTCTACAACACGAGAGTACCTGACAGCTACAACAATCATTTTCATTTTTTAAAACGCAAAAAAAGACAAAAGTGAATTCCGAAAATGCTGGATCCTCTCCCTCCATGGATAAAACAGTTTTCCTTTTTTACATGAAGTATAGCTTTCACTTATTCCTTTCTAAAGTAGTACAACGCCTGACAGCTACAGCAACCAATTTCATATTTTCTTTTCAAACTAAGAAAAAAAGGACAAAAGTTGAATTGTTTTAATGTGAACTGCAAATATGCCGGTCCTCTCACTCCCTGGATAAAACAGTTTTCCTTTTTTAAACCAAATAAAGCTTTTACTTCTACATTTCTAAAACACGATAGCACCTGCCGGCTATAACAACCATTTTCATGTAACCTATTAAAAGTCAAAATTAAAAGAAAAAGCAAAATTGTTTTATTGTGAATTCCAAATATTCCGGTCTACTTCCTTGGATAAAACAGTTTTCCTTTTCTGAATGAAATAAATCTTTCACTTATTCCTTTCTAAAACACAACCATTTTCATATTATCTATTAAAACAAACTAAAAGAAGACAGAAGTAGAATTGCAAAGGAATTCAGACAACGGAGAAACTGTCGCTAAAAGCGAATTTTACCCTTTTTATTTCGTCTTTTTCTTCCCACGTTTCCTTTCTCTCTCTCTCTCTCTCTCTCTCTCTCTCTCTCTCTCTCTCTCTCTCTCTCTCTCTCTCTGTTTTTGGCTGGATACGAACAATGAAATTTCTGCTCATCTAAAAATGTAGATTGACAGCGGGCGAGTTGTGAATTCTTTTTCTTACTTTCCAGGTAAACAAACTGAATAAATTCTTAACTCTTGGTATGCGGGGAAACGGGAACTGTCAGGGGACAGAGGAGAGTCGTGACTGGTCAACAATATTCTTTTTAGAAAACTCTGTTGTTGCTGGGGAATTAATCTCGTAATATTATTTAAAAAAAAAAAAAGAACGTAATACTGACTATATGAATATGTGAAATTATACTTTATCATTGACCATTAATGAATCGTTTCTTGAAAATGAGAGAATTTTATGGCAGAGAGAAAAAAACTAAATACCGAGTCAAATAATTCCCATATTGTAACATCATGGCGTTGAAAAAATATAAAAATATGTGAAATTATACTTCATCGCTGATCTGAGGAATCGTTTCTTGCAAAAGAGTAAAATCATATCCATATTGTAACCTTGTCCTGCTAATATATATATATATATATATATATATATATATATATATATATATATATATATATATATATATATATATATATATATATATATATATACATATATACATATATATATATATATATATAGTATATATATACAGTATTATATAAATATATATATATATATATATATATATATATATATATATATATATATATATATATATATATATATATATATATATATATATATATATATATATATATATATATATATATATATGTAAAATCTTACTTCAACACTGAACTGTGATGAATGATTTTTGAAAAACAGAAAATTAGGGCAGAGAAAAAAAAAAATTGGATATAAAAATAAAACTGAGTCAAATAATTACCTTATCCCTGCTTAAAAATATAAACATATGCAAAATCTTACTTCAGCACTGAGCTGTGATGAATCATTTCTTGAAAAAGAAATTTACGGTTGAGAAGGGAAAACTTTGATATAAAAATGATACTGAATTGAATAATTCCCATATTATTACTTCATGGAATTAAAAGATATATAAATATGTGAAATCTTACTCCATCACTGAACTGTGATGAATCACATCTTGAAAAACAGAGAAATTTATGACTGAAAGGAAAAACTCGACGCAGAAATAATATTTAGTCAAACAATTCCCATATTTTAACCTCATCGCGTTTAGAAAATATAAATACGTGAAACCTTACTCCATCATTGAGCTGTGATGAATCATTTCTTGAAAAAGAGAGAAATTTATGACTGAGAAGAAAAAGAGACTTGGATATAAATCCGAAGAAGGAAAGGAGGGATTTTCAGGAATTAAGAAGGTCGAAGATTTATGACAGAAATTTATTGCTCGTGAGCCGCAACGTCAAGATTGGTGATGTTGTTCGGTCTTCTAAAAGCTCGATCGCCTCGTTTTATTTATATGAATGAGAAAAGTTCCAACATTTTTCGATACTGGCTTCGAGGAAAAGGAAGCAATAGTTTTACTTCTGTTCATCTTTAGAATTCTTGAAGACCACAGCGGCGTTTTTTGAAGCAAAGACTCGCCTTCAGATTCCAAGTGGAAGTGTTTGTGAATTGTTTAAACATTATTATTATTATTATTATTATTATTATTATTATTATTATTATTATTATTATTATTATTATTATTATTATTATTATGAACCCTATTCGTATGGAACAAGCCCACCACAGGGGCCACTGACTTGGAATTCAAGCTTCTAAAGAATATAGCGTTTATTAGGAAAAAGTAAGAAGAGGTAAAGGGAAACACGGACAGAAGAGATCTCACTCATTAAGAAAGGATGACCCCGTAGTAAGATGAAAACATATTTACACACGTAAATGTATATGTATGTATGTATATACTCGTATGTATATATATATATATATATATTTATATATATGTATACATATATGTGTATATGTATATATGTATATCTGTATATATATATATATATATATATATATATATATATATATATATTTATATATATATATATATATATATATATATATATATATATCCGCATATATATATATATATAATGTCTGAGTAATGTGAGTGTTTTGTTAACAATATTGTAGAGAGAGAGAGAGAATTAGAGAGAGAGAGAGAGAGAGAGAGAGAGAGAGAGAGAGAGAGTATTACAGTGTTCATGTCGCTATTTATACTCTTGGGAAAAAATGATTACGACTTATACAGCCTGTTCAAAAAACCCTTATGAAGCCTTGTATAACCCATTAAATCTTTACCTCCTTTATGGAAAATCAAACGCCTGTAATACCAGAACAAATTGCTTTCTTCTCCACAATAGTCAAACTCAGCTGTCATTTGAAAACGGAACGATACGCGATCCTCGACCAGACCAAAGAGGCCTTTGAAAAGGTCTTTGTTTATGATGAAAATCTCCCCATTGTTGGGATTTGGGAGGATTATTATTGCACTGAATACAGAATGG
>NC_089749.1:59406319-59413819 GCF_040412425.1 Macrobrachium rosenbergii | reverse complement strand
GAGAACCTCTGCCATTAATGTACACTCCTAGTACCCCCTCCTATGGAACATTATGTAGGATGTTCATATCCATCAACCTTAATATTACTGTCCCTGTTCTGTATAGGACGACTGATGCCTGTTCACAATATTACTTTGTTATGTCGTTTCTTGAACCCCTTTGCTTAAACATTATCAAGAACAACATGCCAACAGTCAACTGTGACTGGAAAAATGATTCATTTTCATCGACCTCACTCACAAGGAAAGTTTAATAAAATGATGAATGATGATTGTGATATTGAATCTTTAGTAATTCTCTCTCTCTCTCTCTCTCTCTCTCTCTCTCTCTCTCTCTCTCTCTCTCTCTCTCTCTCTCTAAATCTTCAGCTGAAAACCCTCATGAACAGAGTCAACAGACTGTAAACCCAAGAGGGCTCCAAAGGGAAACCAGCCTGTGAAGAGAGAAAAGTCAAAGGAAGAGGCGATAAATAAATAAATAAATACGAGATAATATAAAATAAAACCGATACACCTGGTATCCAGGAGACGTCCGCAGCACCTGAAACTAGTGACAAAAATTAAAAACGAAATAGGAAGCTGATATCAAGTTTGCAAAAATGTCGATAAGTGAATATTAAATCTTGAACAAAAAACAGAAAATCAATCATTCAGTGATTGGCAAATACCCAATGCAAATTCAAAATGCTCAGTCTCATGTTATGCCTATCTTAAAATGCACACGAAGACAGCCTTAATATTGTTGGTGCAAGAGAAACAGGAATTTACAGGTCAACATTAGTGATTTCCTGTAATGAGAGCCTTCTAAGTGGACTGATGAGGGGATATTAGACTAAAAATAGGAAGTAGAACGTCAACTATTCATTGACTTGCAAGTATTCAATGCAAATTTCAAAACGCCAGGTCTCTTGTTATCTAAGACAAAGGCTTATTATTGTCGGTACAAGAGCAACAGGGAATCACAGGTCAAGATTAGCGATTTCCTGTGATCAGAGCCTTCTCGGTTAGATCGTAATGAACACCTACTTGAAAGCAAGACGTGGAGAGCTTCGTAGCCAATCAAGCTCTCGTTAGTGTGAGATGAGAGATGATTGAAGGCAGAGGATATTGCTTGCGGGATCAATTGAATTTCCCCGACTCATATTATCATCTGCCTCATCTCCCACACCCACCGTTTGATGAATATTACGAATATCAGTCGTGATTGTCTGTAGGACGAATGAGTCTTTGCAAATGATTTCCACATTATTATTATTATTATTATTATTATTATTATTATTATTATTATTATTATTATTATTATTATTATTATTATTATTATTATTATTATTATTATTATTATTATTATTATTATTATTATTCAGAAGAAGCCCACCAAAAGGGCCACTGACTTGAAATTCAAGCTTCTAAAGAATGTGGCATTCATTACAAAGTAAGAGGAGATAAAGGGAAGTACAGAAAGAAGAGATCTCACTTATTTAAAAGAAAAAAAATCATAAAATAAATAAATAAATAAATGAGAGTAATTGTATCTACTGGATGATACATTTTGACCGTATGCATATTTCAATCTCTACTGCGCGAGAGGGCGATCTGCTGTCAGTGCACCGCACGTAGTGCACTGTAGGCATTACTTAAGTATTTTAGCAGCGTCCCTTCGGCCCCTAGCTTCAACCTCTTTCATTCCTTTGACTGTAACTCCGTTCATATTCTTGTTCTTCCGACTTACTTTGCACCCTTCCTAACATTTGTTTCATAGTGCTTCAACTGCTTTGAGGTTTTCCTCTTGTTACACCTTTTCAGGCCTTTTTACCCCAATTTCCCTTTCAGCGCTGAATGACTTCATAGCTCCCAGCGCTTGGCCTTTGGCCTAAATTTTAGATTCCATTCGCTTCAATTGGAATACAGCAAGCGACTTTACAGGTGCAGAATTATCAAAGCTCTATGCATAAATAAATACTTCAATCCTTCCTCCAAATTCTTCTCCTACGAATGCAACTGACTGGAGCCAATTTTAATGATGAATGAATTAATGAACAAATAAATGAATAAATACATAACTAAAAAAAGATAATTAAACTCTTCAAAATCTTCTACGACGAATCGAGCTTGCTTCTTCAATTCAACTGATATCACATAACTCTGTCGTAAATATAACTTCTTTTTTTCTTTATCCGTCTTTCCAAAACAGAAAAGAAATTCCTAATTAGTCGTTGAGCATCTGGCAACTAGGGAGTTGCCTGGGTACTGATTTCGTCGTCTCTTGAGGGAAGGTTTGTTCTTGTTTTCTTTACAGAGGCTTCGCCCTGAAGGTTCTCGAGGAACAGCACGCCACTTTCTTGCCGATGTGATTTCTTCTTTTATTTATGAAGGTTTCATATACTCCTGCACTGGTGATATGAATTTCTTCTTTTCATTTACTCCTGAACTCCCGGCATGGGATTTCTTCTTTTCTTTTATCGAGTTTTCATTTACTCCTGAACTGGTGATATGGGATTTCTTCTTTTCTTTTATCAAGTTTTCATTTACTCCTGAACTAGGCATCACACACACACATATGTATATATATATATATATATATATATATATATATATATATATATATATATATATATATATATATATATATATATATATATATATATATATATACATATACTATGCTACACCCAATATCCGCGTAGGATGTTGTACCCGCGTTCGTTAACGACTCAGCGTGTCTCTGATATGCAAATGACCGGGCCGGCATTGTCATGCTGGGTAAATTGATTAACATCATTAGTGTCCAGGCTGCGACTTAACGTAAATTGAACTATTAGCGCCCTACGATGCACAAGCTGTTTTCATTGTATTTATCAGTGGGTATTAACAGCGAACTGATGGATTATCCTCTTGATGTAATACGTCATAAATCGTATTGCCGAAAAATGATTGCTCGGACAGGATATTATTATTATTATTATTATTATTATTATTATTATTATTATTATTATTATTATTATTATAGTTCACTTATAGTTCAACTGAGTTATTTCCTGAACTGAGATTATTATTATTATTATTATTATTATTATTATTATTATTATTATTATTATTATTATATTCAGGAGGTGAACCATATTCATATGGAACAAGCCCATCACAGGGGCCACTGACTTGAAATTCAAGCTTCCAAAGAATATTATGGTGTTTATTATAAAAACAGTACCAGAAGGTAAGGGGTTATGCAGAAAGAAGAGATCGCTTATTAAAAAAGAAGAAATAAATTGACAAATAAATAAATAAATAAATAAATAGAAAAAAAAATTTCGACAGCAAAATAATGATCTCTCTCTCTCTCCTGTGTCTCTCTCTCTCTCTCTCTCTCTCTCTCTCTCTCTCTCTCTCTCTCTCTCTCTCTCTCTCTCTCTCTCTCTCTCACTTCGGATAATTTCCCATTATTTAATTACTTACGAACGTTTTCCACATTATGGCTTGTAATTTTTTGACTAAATATAAGCATTTTTTCACATCAATTTTTGTCTACTAGATTTGAAAAAGCAGATAAGCTTTACCAAATTTCTTTGGACCAAAATAAAATTCCGAACTCGTACATCTATCTTATGTACAACAAAGTATTTTTCTACGAATGCCGTTTAAAAATATAATGTATGATAAATGTATGATAAACTTTCCAACATTCTTCGACTGAATATTTCCATTCACTTTTCTACATCACATACATTATAAAAATGATCTGCATGAATACAATGTAGCATTATGAGATCATTCAAATCAGAAGCATATATAAAAGGTCGCTTATCCTAGCCATTCGTGCGTGTTGTGATGTATTTCGCAATATGTAAAGTATATTTCACAATGCTTATCTGCATAATGGAATCTAATCCTTTTAGTGTTTTACTTGTTAATTCAGAGGCACTCTGATAGCGTATCCAGGTAATCTTATTCTAAAGGATCTCATTGATCCATTAATGAATATTTTATTTGGCGCCGCTGTTTCGTTTTGTACCAGTTGTTTTCAAGATGACTATTTCTGGCCTCTCTCTCGCATTCTTGCTTTAGAAATGAATCATGGAATAACTGGCAGATGTTGCACAATGAATCAAATAAGACAATATGCGTCGCTGGACTCGAGAACAACTAAAGTCAGCAAAGTTAGATCTGTCATATACTCAACTTCTGTGGCAAATAATCCTCTAATATCAGTCCAGTTATGATGATAAGTGTCTTCTGTTCTGTACTTATAAAGGATTAAAACACCCTAGCCAGAAAGAAACGCAGAAGTAGATAAGGAAAAAAGGTGCTTTTATATAGGCCATCCCTCCAGAGGAAGGAACGGAGTATAAAATTTAGGCCAAAGCCCAAGCACTTGGACCTATGAGGTCATTCAGCGCTGAAACGGAAACTGACAGTAAAAGGTTTGAAAGGTGTAACAGGAGGAAAACCTCAAAGCAGTTGCACTATGAAACAATCGTTAGGAGACAGCTGAGGGAAGTAAGATGGAAGAAAGGGAAAATGAAAAGAGGTGCAGTGAAAGGAATGAAAGGGGTTGCAGCTAGGGGCCGAAGGGACGCTGCAAAGAACCTTGAGTAATGCCTACAGTGCACAGCTTGAGGTGCACTGGCGGCACTACCCTCAGCGGGGCTACAGAGGAAAGAAAAAGAGAAAATCAAAGAAATATCGTTTATTTCGACTTCTGTTTAAAATGAAATGTAAGATTTACTCCAAAATTTTAGACCAGTATTGAATACTGGCCAATCGGGTCACGTCCCCAGTCCTCAGCACGAAGTTTTAAAGAGAGGGGTATAGAATAGGCGAGCCTCTCGACGAACTGAATACACGGTCTCATGTCGCTGGAACCTCTCTCTCTCTCTCTCTCTCTCTCTCTCTCTCTCTCTCTCTCTGTCTTTCTTTCTTTTTCTTTTCTTAGCATATGCAAATTACAAGTGAAGTTGTTGAACAGTCAAACACAAAGAACAACTTTAATAAATTTACATACTTTGGTATCTCTCTCTCTCTCTCTCTCTCTCTCTCTCTCTCTCTCTCTCTCTCTCTCTCTCTCTCTCTCTCTCTCTCTCTCTCTCTCTCATTCGTCTTTTGTCATCACAGAGCTTCTCTACTTTTACTTCTATCAAGATTTCTTGCATTTCAAGTCCTACAAAAAAATAAAAATTGAGAAAACCCGCTCTTCTGATCCTCAGGATTTCCGCTGAACTTGTGCAGGAACAAAGTGAACAAAATAAGAAGTAAATGGTACTAATTATTCATTATTATTGTTCAGAAAATGAACCCTATTCATGTGGAACAAGTCCACCACAGGGTCCTTGACCTGAAACTCAAACTTCCACAGAGTATTAAGATGCTCATTAGAAGAAAGTAACAGGAGGTAAAGGGAAATAGGGAATGGAGAGATCACTTATTAAAAAAAGTAATAAAAAATTTAATAAATAAATTACCAAATAAACAGAACAGCTGAGGCAAAGAGAAATGTCTCTTTAACTAAATGTTCTGTCAAGGAATTGAGAACCATGCTTTGACTTGTGACCGTGACTGTCTTTTAGCTTGGAAAAGCACTGAGAGATTTATAATTATTATTATTATTATTATTATTATTATTATTATTATTATTATTATTATTATTATTATTATTATTATTATTAATCAGAAGTTAAGCCCTTATCTACAGTATATGGAACAAACCTACAGGGGCCAATGACTTGTAACTGAAACCTCCAAAGAATATGGTGTCCATTTGCAAGAAGTTACAGAATGCGAGAAGTCATCAGATTTCACAATGAATTTTCCAGATCTTGATGAGTTTTAAAGGAAATTAATTATAGCAAATACATGGCAAGGTTAGTTAGAAACAAACCATTCACAATTATGAACTTGAAATTTTAGAATGTGCAAAAGAAAAGTTCCCCCGTAGCTTCAGAACGCCACAGTTCTGTTAACAGGAATATCATGTATGTGTATGTATGTATGTATGTATATATATATATATATATATATATATATATATATATATATATATATATATATATATATATATATATATATATATATATATATATATATATATATATATATATATATATATATATATATATATATACATATATATATATATATATATATATATATATATATATATATATATATATATATATATATATATATATATATATATATAAATACAGCAAATATATATTCAATCCAATTTCGTTTTAATTAGACACTTTCCTCGTATCCAACGCAACCGTAACACGTTCACACACACACTGCAAGATGGGAAAACTCAAAAGTCAATTATAGAGTTCTACAGTGGCCATGTCACCTTTACTGTACTTGATACCAGTTTAATGAGATTAGCGGGAAGGCGTCAAAACGTGATCTAATTAGGGGTGGGAGCGAGCTCTCCAAAGACGGGATGATTTTTCAGGAGGGTCTTTAGCAATTAGAGATCATTCATTAGCTCTTATACGATTCTTTTCGAGTAGCACAATAAAAGAAAAAACTATTTAATTTAATCCCGTTTCGTGTAATATCTTTCCAATAAAAAGCTGCAATTTCACAGAAAGAATAGAACAGAATATAGAATTTACGCCAAAGGCCAAGAGCTGGGACCTATGAGTTCCTTCAGCGCTGAAAGGGCAACTGAGAGTAGAAAGATCTGAAAGGCGTAACAGGAGGAAAACCTCAAAGCAGTTGCACTTTGAAACAATTGTTAGGAGAGGGCTGAGGAGAGTACGATGGAAGAAAGAGAATATGAGCGGAGGTACAGTCAAAGGAATGAAAGGGGTTGAGGCTATGGCCCGAGGCGACGCTGCCAAGAACCTGAAGTAATGCCTGCAGTGCACCGTGTGAGGCGCACTGATTGCACTAACCCCGCCCCCTCCTCCCCCGGCAACCCCCGGGTGAAAATGATATGAAAGAGATACCATTCGCCATGACTGAAAAGAAAAGTTCGACTGCAAGGTTTGAAACCCTGGCGATTCGTAAACAACCAGTAAGGAAAAATTATAAAATTTTGCGTACGAAAGTCTAAAAATTCTGAAAACTCTACTGAGTTATCACTCCGCATTTAACTTACTCGCCAATGCTACTCTAGTGAGAGCCATCGCTCTTTCACTGATACTGAATCGACAGAAGAAAAGGGAAAGATTTAAAGTTAGAGAAAAAGCGAAGCTGTCGCCGAAACCAAAGAGGACACGCGTTGTTGTGTACATATCTCTAAAAGACCTGTACACAGAGCATTATGCATTATTAAAACAAATACAAATACACAAACACAGTTCTCTGGAAAACTGTGAAGTTCAGTATCGGTGTGATACGTCTGTCCTATGTATTCTGTATTCAGACACTGCGCTGTAGCTGTAACATTTAACTGCCACCGGATGTGCCGTCAATGCATAGTGATGAGATTCGCCCTCACAAATCTGTTGGGCAATGCAGAGGGACGAAAGGAAGGGAACTGCTGCAGCTTTGGTTGTCTCCCCT
>NC_089749.1:59388819-59401319 GCF_040412425.1 Macrobrachium rosenbergii | reverse complement strand
TGGAAAGTTACAAGAGTCATTGTTTTTTATCTCACTCATATCTCACTGATTCATGTTCTAATTATCCTACTTAGCTTTCATCTTCACTTTGTTATTGTTAAATCCACAAGGCCACTTTGCTTCCTACGAGAAGGGCAAGAATTTCGTCGTGGGCTAAAACAGGTCAAGGCAGGTCACGCTAACAAAACGGCACACTATTTGCAGCACCAACGCCAGGCACAGGCTTCTGCTGCAAACGGTTGGCGTTTTCTAGCATCAGGTTTAATACAGCTTAATTTCCTAGGAGTTTCATCTTGGCTACAAAAATACCTATATCTATATATATATATATATATATATATATATATATATATATATATATATATATATATATATATATATATATATATATATATATATATATATATATATATATATATATATATATATATATATATATATATATATATATATATATATAGATATATATATATATCTCTCTCTCTCTCTCTCTCTCTCTCACACACACTATATATATATAGATAGATATATATATATATATATATATCTATATATATATATATATATACATATATATATATATATATTTAAATCTTATTGTACTCTTTGAAACCATCAGGACCTTCCAGAAACAAATAAAGTCCAGGGATTTGTAAAAAAAGCAGTCTTTCTGTACGGTTTTCGTCCTCGTTAGTTCCAACCCCTGTATCATTACTCATCGCCTTGGACAAAATTCCCTTGTAGGAAAACTCCTCACGCCGTAAATGCTGAGAGAAGGGCGCTTTTTTGATCGAGTACCTTCTCTCTTTTACCCCAAGAGGGGCGCTGATTAAAAATGGTTAGGTTTTTCCAAAGGATAATTAAATGTGTTTCTCTTCTGGAGATTCCAAAAGTATTGTACGATGTCTTACTGGTTTGCTTGTGATGAATACAGCCGTGTTTACAAATGAAATTGTTTTCAGTTCAATTAAATACAAATTCACTCTGGCGCGTGAACACATATTCGCGTATTTCTCCATTTGTGTGTGTGTGTATATATATATATATATATATATATATATATATATATATATATATATATATATATATATATATATATATATATATATATATATATATATATATATATATATATATATATATATATATATATTATCTGAATATATATACACATGTACATTATATTAAGCCACAATAGCTCAATGCTCATAGTCACTGCACTTTAGTTTTTCCCAACCTAATCTCACTGGCGACGAAGCACTTGTCACTTACAATGCCCCTTGGGTGTAAGCGATTACCGAGGTATAGTGGGTTAATATTTATGAAAATGAAACAAAATATCCTGGTGTGTGTGACAAGAATTCATATTTATACATCATATTTATACGTACTTATGCATTCTACTATATGATATAGTGTAAATGAGTCCCAAACTACAGTGAAATATAAAGCACTGACAGTGGCTGATTCCAGATGAAATAAAATTGCTAATTTGGTAAGCACCTCGTTACCTGAACTTGCAAACAACAAGAAAGAGACGAACTCAAACCGAACATCTCTCGGGAGACATACACGAGTGTCTCCAGCGCCAATTTCTTCCCTGCTTGAGATTCGTCTTCCCTCGAGGGAAACGGGAAATTATAATAAGTGAGAGAGAGAGAGAGAGAGAGAGAGAGAGAGAGAGAGAAGTACCTGAAAAGATCACCACCAGATCTCTCACGTTTCGATCGGATATTGGCCCTGAGAGCCTTCTCTCTCTGCGAAAAGATGGAGACTTCTTTCCTCGATCTTTCTTTCTGATTCGATTTGTTTCTTGTTTCTTCGGAGGGCTGGGTCCACTGACCGACGAATAAAGATGAGGTGCTCTTTTCTCTCTCTCTCTCTCTCTCTCTCTCTCTCTCGTTTATATTAATGTATTCATAAATTATATATATATAAATCTTTTTTTAAATTGAGTTGTTTTCCCTACAGAGGTCTTTCTCCCTTTTATATGAATTTATTCATAAATTATGTATAAATATCTCCTTTTCAAACTAAGTTCTTTTCCCTACAAAGGCCATTCTCTCTTTCATATGAATGTACTCATGTATTAAAAGCAAAATCTCTTTTTGACTAAGTGTGGCTCCCAAGACAAAGAAAACCATCATGTCATCTCTCGTATTCAAACAGCTGATTCGTGGATCAAAACCCGTGATGAAAAACTCCACAGGTTAACTGCATATGCGCCTGCGCAGAGGGCTCACCAGCAGCGAGCGTGGGTGGGGGAGGAAGGGGGAGGAAGTATAAACACGGTATGGGGCTGCAAAACCATGCACCCGGCGATTTGGCAACATTAATAAGAGGCGAGAAAGTGAATGCCAGCGACCTGCAGTGAAGAGGCTTGTCTGCCATTTAGGGTCATTTCCACCTCCAAGGGTTCCACAACCATTTATTAGGTCCTCCTCAGCCTGAGGGGAAGAAAGGAATATGGGAAGAGCCAGTTATTTCTCCTCCTTTGACAGTATCTGAATAGTACCACTAGTCTCAGGAGATAGGTCTGTTGTCACAGATGGATTGCTGCTTTTATTTTAGGATTTTCCTTTGAATATCTCTCACGTTTTTCGCTCTTGCACGTCGAACAGTGTATTTAACATCCCATTATATTTGTCTGTCTGTCTGTCTGTCTGTCTCTCTCTTGTCACCAGTTTTAGTTTTAGCAAACAAATTAAAATCTCTCTCTCTCTCTCTCTCTGTTGTGACACCAACTGTAGTAACCAGTTTTAAAATCTCTAAACTCTCTCTCTCTCTCTCTCTCTCTCTCTCTCTCTCTCTCTCTCTCTCTCTCAACGGACTGGAAATGATGATAAGGGTCATCAGGCGAAATCTTTCCCAATTTCCCGTCCAATCGGCGAGGAGACTCTTCACGCCACTTGAGGGGAAAGAAATTCCTTCGGAGAATTACGAGCGAAAGGTGTAACAGGGCTGAGAGAGAGAGAGAGAGGAGAGAATATTGCACGCATCATAAAGCTCGTAAAATACTGGGGATGGTGTACTGTAAGCACCGCTTTTTATCATCCTCCGAGAAGGGACGACGAGTTTATTTTAAAGGGTGTGCGTGTTTTACTAAATAGTTTTATAGATTAAATATGGTTTATCGAAATCTGCAGTTCATTTCGACCAGCGATGGCCAGCAGTATACAGCCACAAACGCGAAGGAATATAATCTTAATATTTACTAACTAGGCTTTTTTGGAGGCTTAAAACGACATATTCCTTCATAAAGAGAATAATTAAAGAAATACAATGATGTTTATCCTCATTAGCACCATCCAAACGAGATATTTTGTATTTGATTTCAGAAAGCAAAATAATATATGGATAAATATTTCATATCATAAATTTTCCAGAAGTAAAACTGGGTAAAGAAATGCGAATCTTTGCCTTTGATAATAAATCTCTTTAAATGTTCACGTGTGTGGAAAAGGATTTATCCTTGACAAAAGCTATATTCTGAACAGTTCTCTTCTGAAAGGAAAGAAGTGAGGCATCTAAAAATAAAGAAATAAAGACATTTTAAATACGCTGGTGTGTCTCAAAAACTATTTTTTACTTTTTAGTGCATTTTAATAAAAGCGTGTTTAAAAAGAATTTTTATATAATTTTTTATTTTATAATTTTAGGAGGTTTGAACAATCCGTAGAGTTATTAACTTATTCCAGCGAGTCAAAGAAGTTGTGAAACATCCGAAGAGTTTCACACAAATCCTGAGATACTGTTAGACCCTACGTACGGTGACCTCTAACAATATCTCAGGATTTGTATGATTTGGTCACTGACCACGGTGGCCGGTAATGAAGTCACAGGAAAAAAGTCACAATTTGGCTAGGAAAAAAGTCACAGGAAAAAAGTCCCATTAATTTATGGTGGCCGGTATTAAAGTCACAGGAAAAAAGTCATATTAATTTATATATGGTGGCCGGTATTAAAGTCACAGGAAAAAAAGTCACAATTTTGGCTAGAAAAAAAGTCACATTAATTTATGGTGGCCGGTATTAGAGTCACAGGAAAAAAGTCACATTAATTTATGGGGGCCGTAATGAAGTCACAGAAAAAAAGTCACAATTTTGGCTAGGAAAAAAGTCGCAGGAAAAAAGTCACATAAATTTATGGTGGCGGACAATAAAGTCACAGGAAAAGTCACAATTTTGGCAATGAAAAAGTCAGAGGAAATCATTCTAGCGATGTCCAAAACCGAAGTTGCTCCCACCGGAAAACAAGGCAGAGCACGGGCATATTCAACCTTTAATTCATAATCCTGAGGCGGGTAGTACCCTGGCCAGAGACGCGTCTGCGGTAATGTATAGCAAACGAAAGTCTTCGAAGAGAAAAATATAATGGAGCCAATGTTAAGCAGCGCTATTGCATTATTTGACGGATTTTAATATTGCTATCAGCACAAAAATCATATAGCAACAAGAATATAAATCTTTTTATAACCCGTTTGTCTCCGGTTTGATTCAAATTCAGGGGGATTCAAAAGAGCCCAACGCACTTTCATGCATGAAATTCTGTATGGAATCCAATCATACATCTACCGATTCCTCAGCGAGATTCAGTTCCAGATAATTCAAATTTCAAGTGACGAGCGATGCCGATGAACAGGGATATGATATAATGGCACTGACCACTGACGCTTGACGTATGAGAAATTCATGAGTGGGAACGACTGGAGTGAATTTCCAGCGATCGTCGTCTTTCCAGAATTGTGAGAACTGCAAGAACGGAAATCAGATCCAGCATTCGATCTACTTGAATGATTGCTTGATACTCTGTTGTTGTGTGTCCTCGTCCTCACCGGAAAACCTGGTGTCAGTCTGGAAATGATATTAAGTATTCAGCAGGAAGAGTTGAAGTGTGAATGCGATGAGAGGAGAATATTATAGGCCTATATTTAGTTTATAGAAATATGCAGTTCTCAGAACTATCAACAGGAGCTAAGTAGGATTAGCCACATGGTGCAATATAACGAGAAGATCCGAACGTTTACTCCAAACCCCTATTCTCTCTCTCTCTCTCTCTCTCTAATTTTGTTACGAACAATGTGGCTACCCTTATAACTGCCATGTTTAGATAGTTAACTTCTCTCTCTCTCTCTCTCTCTCTCTCTCTCTCTCTCTCTCTCTCTCTCTCTCTCTCTCTCTCCTATTATTTCATGCACTGAACATTTGTTATCATTAAACGACTCCAAAATCGAGAACAGATGAAAATCAGCGAGACAAAATTCATTTTTTTTTTTTTTTTTTTTTTTGTGACGACACAGGGAATGGTCGAACACGAACTTGAGCAGAAAGTATGACTGAAATTTGTGAACAAGACAAACATTAAAATCCTGCCGATGAAACGAATAGAAATCAGACGAAGAATTTTGACAAAAAGGTACCTTTTCAGTAGCGGTTAATTTTACCACCAATTCAAGCGGAGAAAGTGCTCGATCAGAACCGTTTATCGATAGACGAAGAAAAATGCAAAATTCCTTAAGAGAGAGAGAGAGAGAGAGAGAGAGAGAGAGAGAGAGAGAGAGAGAGAGAGAGAGAGAGAGAGATTTATGATTTATGTTAATAAAACTGGCGTCAAAACATCTAGGTTATTGACGAGAGAGAGAGAGAGAGAGAGAGAGAGAGAGAGAGAGAGAGAGAGAGAGAGAGAGAGAGAGAGAGAGAGAGAGAGAGATTTATGATTTATGGTTAATAAAACTGGCGTCAAAACATCTAGGTTATTGACGACGGGGAGAGAGAGAGAGAGAGAGAGAGAGAGAGAGAGAGAGAGAGAGAGAGAGAGAGAGAGAGAGAAAGCAGGTTGAATTATTAGCCTTGAGTATTTCGGGGGAGAACATTCAAGGAGAATCCAAACCTTTCTATAGGGAATAACTTGGAGAATTCAAACCTTTCTTTGGAGATAACTTCGAGAATCCAAACCTTTCTATAGTGAATAACTTGGAAAATTCAAACCTTTCTGTGGTGAATAACTTGGGGAATCCAAACCTTTCTATAAGGCATAACTTGGGGAATCCAAACCTTTCCATCGGGAATAATTTCTATTCTGAAACCATCTTCAATCAACTCCATTTCTCAAGCGGAAATTTAAGCCGGATTGAACAGCGAAGAGGAAAATCACTAAAAACTCTCATCAGTAATTCCTTCTCCCAGAAACATAGTAATTGACGGGGAGTATCTATGGCTTGCTCGCTCGACCGAACGACAGGAAAACATGTTTTCACTTTGATGACTTCCTCCTCCCTTCCCCTTTCAGAAAAAATCCTTAATGGATGTCCTTCGCTTACGGGGGTCCTTCCACGTGTGGTTCTTAATTTGGGAGATTTGGGAGGATCTTGCCAATCTTTTCTGTTTCTTAATGGTACCTTTAACAGAAAGATAAATTGAGATAACGCTTTTGGAATAATGAAAACAAAACAAGAATGATATTAGTGATATGAACAAGAAAATGTGTTATAAATTCTATGGCACACATTTCAATCGCGTATTTACCATCAGCCACAATATAAATGAATTATTATTATTATTATTATTATTATTATTATTATTATTATTATTATTATTATTATTATTATTATTATTATTATTCATAAGATAAACCCAATTTATAAGGAACAAGCTCATCACAGGGACCACTAATTTGAAATTCAAGTTTCCAAAGAATTTAGCATTCATTAGAAAGAACTAACAGAAGGTACTGGGAAATGGAATATACTAAATTAAAATAAAATAGAATTAAATTAAATACAAATTAAATTTAAAAAGATAAATTCTGAGGAACTTGTTCAAAATATCGCTCTCAATATAATGAGGATGGCAGTGTAGCAAGTTTATAAAGATTTATTAAGCAGAGAGAGAGAATATTCAAAATATTTGCCTAAATGGCGGGGTAATTAGATAATTAACGTTTTTCATCTAATTGCAATCCCGCTTCCTAATTAATTTTCCATACGACCCGGTAACCAATCAGCCAATAAATGCTGCCATTATTTTCTGTGTCCACTGGAGCCTCACGAAAACTAATTTAAGATTCCTGGAATGTTTCTGACCTTATTCCCAGGTGAAGTGGTCATATCAGCTTCAAGAAAAAGGGTCGATTAGTATGTGGAGAAACCGGGACTTTTCCTGAATTATTCCCCGTTTTCTCTGCGCACCCTCATCCCATTTTCTGTCACTCTCCCACCTGAAACATAATTCGATAGTAATCTGGAGCAGACTTTCCCCCGGCGATCTGAATTATAAGGTCGAGATGCCAAGACTGATTGTAGTAGCCCTTATGATGAGTTCATTTATTAATTTGCTCATTTATTTTTTCTTTTTTAATAAGCGATCTCTTTTTTTCTGTATTTCCCCTTTACCTTCTGTTACTTCTTTCTAATGAACACCAGATTCTTTGGAAGCTTGAATTTCAAGTCAGTGGCCCCTTTGGTAGGCTTGTTCCATATGAATAGGGTTCATCTTCTGCATAATAATAATAATAATAATAATAATAATAATAATAATAATAATAATAATAATAATAATAATAATAATAATAATAATAACAATAATTTCCACAGACACATTCAGATGAAATACAGGTAGCACACAATATTCACATGAACATTGCAAGGCATGAACTAACAAAGACCTTTTTCATAGAAGAAAAAAGTTACAAAAACATGCGCCAATCCTTTTTTCTTTTATTTAAATTTCCCGAGAAGCCAGAGCCTGGGAAATTCCGCCTCATTTCCCTTCGGCTGATGAGATGGACCGGTCCAATACCCCGAGAGAATCGACGCTTCCATCCAATCATGAGCTTCTGCTCCGCGGAAAGCCATTGAAAGGATGCTGTTTCTCTCTAAAGAAAGATTCGTTCATTGGTTTTCGTGTTTAGGTACAACCTGGCTCCTTTAATTTTATATTCATATTAAAAGTGATGCTTGACTTAACAGGGCCTCTAATTTTATATTCACATCAAAAATGATGCTTGAATGGAACAGTGATACTTCAACTGAAAAGGGGGCCATATTATAATGACTATATTACAGTTTCAACAATTGATAACAGTTATATACCTGTCTTATTTGTTCTTTCTAATAACTGGATTGCACCAGTTAGTAGACAGTGTAACTGATTCACACAGGATTTGGAGAACTCTCCGTAGATCACGGATTTACATATTTAAAAACACGCAGAATAAATAAAAATTTCTTAATGGTACAGAAGGGGAAAACGATATTTACTTATTTGTCATAATATGCCTTTTAAGTAGGTGGCATAAGATGATACTTACTTTGTAATGACCACTAAGCCCTCTTAAATCTTCGATTTCTTCACGCTTTTTGGATACACCTGTCACCACAAAGCTTTAAGATCCAAATGCAGAACCGACCTCGTGATCAGGTGGGTTAACGTAAGCTGGTTTTGATGCACCTAATACGGGTTCGAATCCTGCTACGGGTGTCAAAATTTCTTTATCTTTTTCTTCATTTGGATCTTTAGGCTTTGTAGTGACAAGAGTATCGAAAAAGAGTGGATAAGTCGAAAGGCTGAGAGGGCACGGAGGCCATTACAAATGAATATGTAGCTGGCAAAAAAAGTATATATATATATATATATATATATATATATATATATATATATATATATATATATATATATATATATATATATATATATATATATATATATATATATATATATATATATATATATATATATATATATATATATATATATATATATATATATTATCTAGCATAAGTGCAGTATGAGAGAGACACAGAGAGAACAAATAATAAAACTGCCTGGAAAAGGTTCCAAAAGTTACCTACAGAAGGGAGAAAAAATTACACTGAAGAAATTAGACCGAATTTGGCGTCCACCTTCGGAAGTGATCGTGAATCCATCAAAACCAGCTTCTCTCTCTCTCTCTCTCTCTCTCTCTCAGACGCAGGTCCAATTCTAATTCCCCTTTCCTGGAAAGCACCGCCTCAGGATAAAAATATTCTGATAAAGGCGTTCGATGTCTCCTCTCCCATTCCAAAAATGAAAAGAATTCCGTACATGAAAATAATTAGGCTTTTGGGACTTTTAACCTCTCTAACTGGGCTGGAATCAATTAGGCTTTCGAGCCCTTTCAACCCCTCTAATTGGGCTGGAATCAATTAGGCTTTCGAGCCCTTTCAACCTCTCTAATTGGGCTGGAATCAATTAAATTTTCAGTCTTTCAGCCTCTTCACTGGAGCCCTTTCAACCTCTCTCTCAAATCAATTAGGCTTTTGGAATCAATTGGACTGTAATCAATTAAGCCCTTGAGTCTTAAAACCTCTCTAATTGGGCTGGAATCAATTAGGCTTTCGAGCCCTTTCAACCTCTCTAATTGGGCTGGAATCAATTAGGCTTTCGAGCCCTTTCAACCTCTCTAATTGGGCTGGAATCAATTAGGCTTTCGAGCCCTTTCAACCTCTCTTAATGGGCTGGAATTAGTTAGGCTTTTGAACCCTTCAATGAGAGAGAGAGAGAGAGAGAGAGAGAGAGAGAGGGCACATTCTCTTCTTCTCATATGTTGGGTCCCAAGAGGACAGACAATCTGAGCATCGCCTGACGGAGAACTCCAGAGCCGTCCGCAGAGGCTGGACGACAGCACTTTCCATCAGCTGTTTCAAGTTCCTCCTTAATGTCCCGTCGCCTGCAGTTACCCAGCGGATATTGCTGATCCTCCGAGAGACGGTGGGCGTCTGGTCTGCCGATTTTCTAGAGGTGAGGCGATGCGAAAGTTTAAGTGAGGCTGAAAATTGCCTCCGATTTCGTCACTTCGTTGCCGCGAAAAAATTGTCAAAAGAGAAGTTAAGACCTGAAAGAGAGAGAGAAGAAAACAATTCCATCGGTCTCTCACACTCTCTGCAAGCGTTTGTGAAACGAGAGAGAGAGAGAGAGAGAGAGAGAGAGAGAGAGAGAGAGAGAGAGAGAGATTTTATATTAAATTTCTTCTTTCCTTACTTCAGTGATATAGTTTTCCCTGGGACCAAAAGTACTTGGAGCAATACAGTTTTACAAAGTGATTTTGGGCAGCAATGACCGGCCAATAGCGGACTATACTGGATGGTATAACGCCTATGCCATCTGTTCTGTGTAATTACCTGCCAATGCCTCGTTTCCCGAAGTTACAAAGCGGAAACTGCTGATTCTGCAGACGACACCATTCTGGTCCTCTCATTCGAGAGAGAGAGAGGGAGAGAGAGAGAGAGAGAGAGAGAGAGAGAGAGAGAGAGAGAGTGTGGCATAACACCGTCACAGAAGTTAAGGCAAGTTCCCGGATTTCGTGACGTGGTTATAACGAGAAGAAGAAATGGTTAAAAAGTTTTCCCGGCAGGGTCTTCGTCCAGATAATTGGAGGACGTTTGCAAAGCGCATTTCTTTGAGACGTTGCTTTACCACCCTGTTAGCCTACAATTCTCCTTGTATTTTTATAATTTACTGACATTTTTATCTATGTATTTATTATGTAAATTTATTTTTTATGTTAAATAAGTGATCTCTTCTTTTTGTGTTTCCCATTACCTTCTGTTACTTCTTTCAAATGAACACCGTATTCTTTGTAAATTTGAATTACAAGTTAATTGCCCCTTTTGTGGGCTTGCTCCGTATGAATAGGGTTCATATTCTGAATAATAATAATAATAATAATAATAATAATAATAATAATAATAATAATAATAATAATTTGTATCAAGTGTTGGAATACGTTGTGTTTGGGTTTTTATTCAACAGCTAAATAATACACATTCACATACACGTACACACACACACAGTCAATCACACATACACATGCACACAGTTAAATCTTCTCTATTAAATGTTTATTATTATTATTATTATTCAAATATTATTATTATTATTATCATTATTCATGGAACAAACCCACAGGGCCACTGACTTGAAATTCAAGCTTCCAAAGAATATTAGGGTGTTCATTAGAAAGAAGTAACTGAAGGTAATGGGAAATGCAGAAAGAAGGGTCAGGTATGAAAAAAAAATGGAAAAATAAATGAGCAAATTAATGAATAAATAGGTAAAAATGTAAATAAATGATTAAAATACAAAGAGAATTGTAATAGGGTATTAATGAAGGTACGTGGGAGATGAAGAGATTAGGGACAATGTAATATCACTGAGAATGAGTGACTGAAACAGATGAGTTAGGAACTGCGCATTCATTTAGAAAAATGTAAATCCACAAATATTTACAGATCGCTTAAAAAAAAATTATTCTCCAAAATCCAAACAGAGACGAATGGAAAGCGAAGCAGCTTTCGCTCTCCATGCAAAAAACTTTCCCCTGTCAGCGTCAGAAAGTTATTTATTTGTGAAAACTTTCACTTTCTTGCAACGATATATATTTCTCACACGAAAGCGAGAATGTCAGAGGCGTTAAAACGCATCGATAGGAATGACAGCATAGATGCATATTAAAATTTGAGCCGAAATCATGATGTTTCCAGTATGCAATGCCGAAGTTTGAGAAGTTTGTTTATTTTATTTTTATAAGTGAAAGAAGTTTTATGATATCCAATATGTTATTATACTGAAAGAACAATGCATGTGTGTGTGTGTCTGCGCGCGTGCATATAGGTGTCCGTATATAAAAATAAAATATATCTTGTTTATAGAAATGAATAAAGAAATTTCTGACTGAACATTACTCTCGTAAGTAAACTGAAAAAAAATCTGACGCCAGGAGCCAGAGTTGCCAAGAGGTATTTAAAAACCATTAAAATCTATTGTATATTTGAAATACTTTCTTAAAAATCCATTAAAATGTATTTAATTAGTAAAACAATGTATAATTTATTAACTGCTTGCACAAATGCGCGCTCTGACATATATACGAAATCGATTTTGGATAAAATACGAAGTTAAAAATCCGAATCTGGCAACTACCAAGAGCCGAACAGCACCGGCTACGAAACCATTGATATAAATCGTCCAACAGTTTCCCGTTAAGGAAATTGCTCGAATGAACGAGCCACAAGAGATCACACAAATAAAGAGAAGAGAAAAAATGCTCCTTGTTGCTGTGAGGAAGTTTTCTTTCTCAGCAACTACAGCAAATGAAAGATCGACGGAGTCGGAGAAAAGTGATCCTTCTTCCTACTGATCAGTGATTCTAAAGTTTTCCTTCTCAGATCAACTCCTTCTACTTATGGATCGACGGATCAGTGATCCTTCTGGGTCAGTAATCCTTCTACAGATCATGATCCTTCTACAGATCAGTGATCCTTCTATGGATCTGTGATCCTTCTACGAACCAGTAATTCCATATGGATCAGTGATCCTTATATATCAGTGATCCTTATGGATCAGTCATCTATCTATGGATCCGTGATCCTTCTACAGATCAGTGATCCTTCTATGGATCAGTGATCCTTCTATGGATTAGTGATCCTTCTACAGATCAGTGACCCTTCTATGGGTCAGTGATCC